>NC_134464.1:53437634-53737852 GCF_047948215.1 Lycorma delicatula | reverse complement strand
TAGAAAGCAAACTCACTATTTTTTCTAGTTAGTATCACAATGTCGGAGCATGAGGTATCATTTCACATTGCACAACATATTATTATTATTAAATTTCTCATGGCAGAGGGTGTGAAACCATCCGAAATATATTGCGAAGACTTCAGGCACAGTTCAGAGACAACACACTTAAAAAGACTCCAGTGTTTGATTGGCATAAATAGTTTTAGGAAGGACAAAAACTAGTTGAAAATGAAAGTCACCAATGATGTCCAAGGACAAGTGCTACTGTTAAAAATGTTCTCATGGTTAGTCACCTTATTGAGAACGACCATTGATTAACAATTGCAGAAATTGCTTCTGAGATCAGAATAAGCCATGGCAGTGCTCAGGCAATAACTGGCAATATTGGATTTAAAAAGTGGCAGTACAATAGGTCCCTCGTCTTCTCAACCAAGGTTAGAAGCTCTATCGGCTAGCGGTTGCTGAGTCGTTACCAAGCCGAAGGAGAATCTTTTTTTGCATTGAATCATGAGCTGCAGTGAAGCTTGGGTGGACCATTACTTCCCAGAATCAGAACAGGCAAGTAAAGAGAGAAACTGCACCCATTAAAGCCAAAACTCAACTGTCAGCTGGAAAGATTCTGGCCACAATATTTTTTTTGATTTCAAAGGAGTTTTGCGTGTTAATTTTCTCCATGAATGTCATACAATGAATTCTGCATACTGCTGCCAACGTTTAGGCAAAGCAAAACTCACATATCATCAAAAAAGACATCAATTTCCAATTCGAAATGTCTGCTTCACAACAACACTCGATCCCATACCACGGCTCAAACTCAAGATAAAATCGCATCCTTATTCTGGACTACACTGGAGCACCCTCCATACAGTCTGGTCTTATCGCCCTGCGATTATCATTTGTTTGGATCACTAAAAGAAACACTTGGAGGACAGAAATTTGAAGACAATGCTGCTGTTGACACGTTCATGCGCAATTGATTGATGTCAAGCCCACCTTCGTTTTACAATAGTGGGATCAAAAAGCTACCTATCCACTGGAAAAAATGTTTTCAAAAGAGGGAATTGTGTAGAAAAATAATATTGTGAGTACATATTTTTATTCTCCTTCAATAAATTATAAAACAAAAATTCTGGTTTATATTTGATTTACCCTCTTATATTCATAAATACCATGTTTTTTCCATTTAAATAAAATAGAAAACCCCTACTACTTTCTGTGTAAATAAATTAATGTAATATAATTTTTCTATAGAATATTTCATTTTCGAAATATCCTGTTGCCCTGAATCACTCTATTCTTTAAAAAAAAAACAGACAATGAAATTGGCCTATAATTTTGTAAATTAAGGCTCAAACCTTTCCAAATAAAAATACTGATTTATCAATGAACCTGTTCAGGTTGAATAGTTCTATTTAAAATGGATCAGTATTGTGGTTTGAAATGATGAAAAGAAATATTTAAATTTCTTTGCTATCCGTATGAGGCTGAGCTAACAGAAGTTGATTTCTTTGTTAATTTTGGTGAAGTTATCTGACCTACTTTATTTCCAAATCTGCTTTCACTCTTGAAAACTGCCCACATGATTTAGATGTATGAAAACAAACAATCACATGATTGTTTCAATTAGATATTAAACTATCATATCAACTTTTAGCAATACAAAAAACTTTAGCGTAATTTCTAATTGAATCTTTATCAATCGCCTTTTTGAAAGAATAAAAGTAATCATTTTCTCATTGCACATTTTCATTAATAAATAATGCTATTGCAATTTGAAAATTACAATCTGAAAAATGATAATCTGGACAAAAGGGTTGAAAATACTTATGGTAAATTTATAAACATATGTCTACACAGGTGGCTGAAGTCCTTGTAATTCTATTTCGCTGGCAGTTTAAAATACTTATACTTGTTAATTCAATTCGAGTTCATCCATCACAAGACTAGATTTGCTTTGAAAGTTAACATTAAAATCATCACACACTGTGACATTTAAGGAATTTTAAAAATAGTTTCCAGTAGTTTATATAGAAAGGTTTCAAAAGAACTAGGAGGTCTAAAAATTATCATCAATATGTCAACTTTAAATGAGGCCATGAATTGCACAGCATCTGAAATTAATTTCTTCTGCAGATATGGTAATTTTAAACTTTACTAAAAACAATAGTCTTTAACAAAAAAAAACCTCTAAAAAAGCTTCAGTAAGTTTGAAATTACCGATCCCAGAAGTTTTTGTGTGTTGGGTAAATGTTCTGAAAAATGTGCAAAATTTTGTGACTCATGTCTTAGGCATTGAATATCCATATCCAAAATCTTAATGTTAATGTGATTAAAAATCTTTGAGGAGGAGGAATCACCATATATTTTAAAAAGATTATGCTCACTTTGACTACTGCCATTATATATATTAATATTATTAGAATATATCGGATTTTTAGGGAAAGATTTTTGTTAATACCTGTTAGAGTAGGTAGGTGGAAATTTTTCGTGAGAAGTATATGAAGGGTGTAAGAGAGAAATCATTTTAAGACAGAAAAAGATCTCCCCTGTCATTTATAAAAAATACTTCCTCACAATTTCCAAAAAAACAGATTGAGTGTTTATTTTATTCATGGAAAAACAGGCAGTCTATGATGCCACCTGCTTTAACAGTATACCAAAAATTTATTTCCGCTTAATACAATCATCATTCATATGAATATTCTGAATTTTTATTTGACAAAAAATGTTCTACTTTTAACAAAAACTGAGAAGTGAAAAAATTAACCTCACCTTGTATTAATAAACAGGTGTTTATTATCAATGTTTTTGTGAAGATTAACTTCTGCATTTCATGCCAAAAATGTTAATGATTTAATTTCTCAAACCAGTTTGTTATTAGGTAATTTGGATTTTTTAGGATGAAAAACAAGATGTTCATGAAGGTTCAGTGATGACTATAGTTATATAAATTTAATGTGTATGCTAGTCTTATTTAACGAATTGGACATTGCAGTAAAGTAGTTTTATGCATCCAATAATCTTAGGAGATGAGAGCATTATTCAGTGGTTCACTCCTTTTTGTATAACTACTGCAACAATCTATTTCTTATGTATTTTGTAATTGGAACCGGTCCCATGATTCAACCACCATGCAGTGTTGTTAAACTGATTGCCGAACTTTCATTTTACTTAAAAAATAACAAACCAAATTAAATTTTATGAATACAGCATTTTTAATAACTTCTTCAAAACATTTTCAGTAGCCCTTAGACCATACTAGACGGTCTGAAAGAATGTTAAATCATGTCTGTAAAACGTTTGTTTTGAATGCTGTCTTTCATTTTGTTGTTATGTATGTTTACATGTTTCATTATGTTCAAGAATGTTATAAAAAAGTGAATCTTATTGCATCGAACCTTAAAAAATATATAAACATTTAATTATGATATACTAAATTAAAAAATTCAGATTTCTTAATAACATTTCAAAGCATATGTCTGCCCAATTAAAATCAATAATAAAATCTCATGACCTAACAATGAGAACAGCAGCAACAGTCATTTAAGATATTTACAAGGGTGTTTTAAAGTAAGTTTTTTAAAAAAGTTTGGTTTAGTTTATCATTTCAAAAGTCTATAGTTTTAAATAAATTTAATAACAATCATCACAGATAAAAAAAAATAGACTTACTCTTATTAAAAAATTAAAAAACACAAATACAATGAAAAGAAAACAACCTAAAAAACTATTGCTGCTGACTTCAAAAGTAGTCATCTTCTATGCCTCACCTTGTAAAATTGTAAAATACAGTAATATTTTTTCTAAACGATTTGAATAATATCTGAAATACATATTATTTGATATAATTCAAAATAATGAGGTGTTACATCCAACTGAAGATTAAAGTAGTAGCAACATCTTGTTTAAAAAGGATCTATGATCCTGAGTTATAAATCATTGTACAGACGATTTTTATTGACAGAGTATTCATTATCATAATCAGTAATATAATATGGCTGTAAAAATATCTTAATGGTATAATATCAAAGACAGTGTAAGGCGCCAAAGAAAAATGATTTTATTAGCCAGGGTTTAAAAAGTATATAAAGCTGTTACAGTTGTGATCTTATTTATTATTGTGATGCTTAATTAAAATGTAAAATGATTAACCTAATATATTTGAGATAGATTAATCTTCATTGCTAATTTTAATATATACTTAACTTTAAGTAAGATTACTGTACCTGTAAAAACTGTCCAATAATTCATAGATGTGAAATTTTATATAAACATATTTCATTCTGTTGTATTAATATAAGTAAATAAAATAACTGTAATTAATTTTAGTCTGGAAAATCTGGTTAATGTTTGTTTTTTTTTTAGAGATTTCATTTGTCATTTAATGTTTTATTTATGGAACCGATTATCCTGATCTCTCAGCTAAGGAAATATAGAATAAAAACTTAAAGGGAAGATACAATATATGAAGTTTATAATTAAGCATGTGAAATTGAGAAAATAATTTCAGATTAAAAAATAAATTATGAATTAAAAGAACAGTGGTGCAGCAAACAATAGTAGCAATCTATGATAGAGAAGTAAAATTATTATCTTTATTATATTCAGAATTTACAAATATTTAATGAAATTTTTATACAGTCAATGATTGTTTGTAATGACACCGTTAATGATTTATTTATAAATAAATTATACTTCTTCACAGCATAATGTTATATTTTATTACAATTTTCAGAGCAGGCTTTAAAGTATTTCATGTAATAAATTTAATAAAATTTTTTAATTAACATGCCATAAAATTTCTAGTTTCTGTTTGTTCAGAGTGGTGTTTTCTATTTTTAGAAAGGTATATTGTAGGATTAATAATGTAGTTTTTTAGGAATATATTTATTATTTTTGTATTTTTTATTGTTATTATTAAGTTGTATCTAATGCAGTACCTAGTTCTTAATAGATTATGTGATATTTTATTTCCTATTTATATTAATAATAATTTTTATACTTAAGAAGTTTATAAAAAATAAGGGTACTGTACTAAATTATGTTAGTTTAGTATTAAAAGTTTAATAATGGTATTAATTTTTTATTTTAGAAATAAGACTGACTTAGTTTTTGTGACTATTATTTTCACAATATCAGTTGATTACTACTTTATATCAGTTTTGTTTTCTGCAATTAGAATATTGCTTCTACTGTGGACACCTAAAGCACGCATTCATATTAGCTCCTGTATAGTCAGAACATAGTGAAGGTACGTGAAGTCTGTTGTATAAATTATTATTGGAAATTGAGTAGTATTCTGAGGGAAAGGAACTCTTTCTTCTGCTTATCATTAATCAAATCAGGTTACCATTATTTAAACTGAGTTGTTACTGGGAAAGTAAAACTGACCTTGAGAAAAATAAACATATTTCTTTTCCAAATTTAAAAAATTAAAAATGCAATCAGAAAATTTGTATTTATTAATTAACTGAGAAAATTTACAATTTGTTGTAAATCTAGCAGTCAGGATACTGGCTTCCATTCAGTCAGTCCTGGGTTTGATTTTCAGCAAAGGATTTTGTCATTATATCATCATTGTCATAAAAAATTAAAATAATGACTTCTACAATTGGTGTTCGCCTGCAAATTGGAGAAATGATAAATAAATAGATTATGAGTATTTGACTTAATTTCGTGATTTTCAATTGTTGATTTATTTTTCATTCTAATCTGTATAAGAATTATCTTATCTTGTGATTGATTTTATTTGTTTAGGTAAAATTTGCTGTGATGAAATCTTATTCTTTAATTATTATTACATCATGAATTGAATCTATACTCACTATTTTTTATGTTAAATAATCTAATGAGCCAGTTTACTCAATGGCTTCAACTTTATGTGCAGTAATTAGAGGTAAATATGACAGGAATGGTTGAATTAAAGCCTGTTATGATGGATGCCTAATAGCTTGTAAATATTATTTTTATTTTTATATCTACTGCGCTAAATAGACACCATTAATTTTTCTTGCTTTAAAATTTAATTATGGTTTTAGGAAAGGGAATTTTATAGTAATTGTCTGAAATGGATTATGGGGAGGAAGGTTTCATTTCAAGTGAAATGAGGCCTGTAAAGAATGAAGATTAAGTGGTTTTAATTTTCATCCGCTACAGTTGTACAGTAGGTATGAAAAATAATACTAAATAAGTATTTAAATTTTTTTGATGATTTGGGAATAAGTGGCTCATTCCTTGCTCGTGTAACAAGTGAAACTCGAATTTATTAAATATCTAGATCACCGACCCATGACAGGTTGCTGACATTAATGAAATGGTGATCAAGAGACAGCAACTAAGAACCATTAACATAAACTGGTCTGGCTAGGATAGAGCTGTTTACCTCTTAATCTCAAAGACAACCTTTGACCTTCTGCACTGATCAAATATTTACATTTACTACTCTGCACATATAAAGAGAAGGTTCGTCTTTTTTAGATCCTTTTTTATCTATAGAATAATATTTTCATTTTTAAATGAAAATATTAATTATTAATTTGATGCTGATACACTAACTTCATGTTTACTACTTCATGTTCCTTAGATTTGATTAAGATTCAATGTTGAAATAATTTTTAATTCATTCCTTAGTAGATTAAGTGGCAACCCTTAGTGAATATCAATGATTGTAAATTTTTATTAGTTTATCAAATCGTTTAAACATTAAAAAATTTTATCTATTCAAAAATATTTTATATTTTACCATTACTGTTATATTATTATTGAATATTTATGTAAAAACTGTTGAATAATTGAAAATATATTATCTTAATATAAAATAAATGTGTTGTGTATTAATACTTTTAATAAAAATTTTCACAATATTTTATATTTCTGCTAGTACTATCGTAATTGATTTGAGTGTCATTTTCTAACCTCCTAGCATTTTCACACTTAATATTCGTAGTTAACGCATTTTGGAATACCTCCATTCTCATATATTTTTAGCAAGAAAGGGCAGAAAATGACACGCAAATCATTTATAATTTTAGTACCTTGCTATATTTATATTTTGTTAATAATTTATAAGTACTGTTTTTTTCTTGTTTTATTGAGAGAAGTTGATGTAATATTCATGAAGAAAGTATGTACTATTATTTTTTTAAGTAGATTTCCACTTTTTATGAAATCATATAAATTTTTTATGCAGGGATAATTTCAACCTTTGTTTTACTACAGACTTAACCCTCCAGGAGGTATTTCACAACATGAGAACCAGAGGGTTGTATCTGCAGGTTTTATGAATTTTTATTCTATTATTTAAACTGACTTATTATGTAAAGATTTACGTGTATTTTTAAATATTTTAATTTATTATACAACCTTTTGGGAAATATTTTAAGGGAATTAAAAAATGTATCAATTATTATATTTAAATATTTCAGTTTATTTTATTTTTATATTATAACTAATTGTAACGGAAATTTAGTTTTATCTGCAAAGGTTGACAATAAGTGAGAGTGGTTCTATGTGCTTAGTTAGTAATCGGTTTGCCATTGTTGTTAGCAGAACAGTGATGAGGTTATGTTTGAGAAGTACATATGTGTCACAAGTAAATTGTATTACAGTGAGTGCAAAATTAATTCAATCATAGTTAGATAATGATCTTTCTGAATGTAGTTTTTCAGATTATAATAATAGCAGTGAAGAATATATTCTTGTGAAGGAAGTTAAATGTGGGAAAGGTGGCATTAAACAGGCGATTGTTTGAAGATGACAGTTCAAGTTCTGATGGCACAACATTTCAAGATATTACTACTACTTTACTATCTTCTGATGCGGTAAGTCTCAATTCTTCAACTAATAACACCAATAATAATCAAGGTACCATGTCACAAGTTGTTAGTTTGGTCCCCTCCAGTGAATCTGAATCGGAAAGGAGAAGAGAAAACTTAGAAAAAGACAGAAACCCTAACAAATGGAAGAAAAATATTATAAAAGAAAGTTGATAAATTGGTAAAGAGTACATAAGTACTTCAGGAAAAAATTAAAACATAGAAATTGTGGGTGTAGATTCACTTGTTTTGAAAAAATCAACAAAGGTGATAGGGAATGTTTAATGATGATGTTTTACCTGATTTCTGAAAATGAGAAAAAACATTGTATTCTAAAAAATACGATGTGTATCACAACCGTAAATGTAAAATCAAAAGAAAACCCCCCAAAAAAATGTATTTCCTTTTTTTTTTAATTTGAATGAAGAAAGAATTAGAGTTTGTAAGACATTCTTTTTAGAAACTTTTTTAGTTAGTCAAAAAACCATTTATAATGTTCACTTTAACAAAGACAAAACAAGTGGAACTCCTGAAAGTGATTGAAAGGGGTAAGAAGACAAGAGACAGAATATCTGAAACAACAAAGAATTTTGTTAGACAACACATCGAGTCCTTGTAAAGTTGAATCACATTACTGTAGAGCCACAACAAAAAAAGAATGCCTTGATCCAGAATTAAATGTTAATAAAATGTTTTATTTGTATATACAGTTGTGTAAACAAAACAAACTTGAGAACCTATAAAAATTTTACTATACAGATTAATTTTTAATAATGAATATAATCTGGATTTCTTAGCTTCTAAATCAGATTGCTGCGATTTATGTGAAGAATATAAAATGACTAGGAAGGAAAACAGAGCACTTACCTTGATGTATGAAAATCGGACATGATGAATGTCCGAAAAAACATTCATGTGAGAAGAGTGACAAAAAGATTGCAAGAGTGATGAAATAGTTATTTGCTTTGACTTAAAAAACATAATTGCCTTTCCTTGTGCTAATGTCAGTTGTTTTTCTACAAGAGGAAGATTAATATGTACAACATGACTGCACATTGTTCTACAGATAAGAAAGGTTTCTGTGCCATTTGGCACGAAGGTTTATGTGGATGTTCAGGAAATGACATTGCAGAAATATTTGTCAAAATATTATCAACCACAAGCTCAGCACAGCCTGAAGTTATGGAATAATTTAGAGTGACAGCTGTGTTCCTCAAAACAGGAACTCAGTTATTTCTTTTGGCTTAGCTACATTTTTGTTATAACAGCCATATTAAAACTATATGAATTTTTTAACCCCAGGACATTCCTGTATTCAGGAAAAGTAGTAGTCTTCCTGTATTCAGGAATGTCCTGGTGTTGAAAACATACATTATCCCAGGTAAAGTTAGAGATTTTAAAGCATTCTTCTGTAAAATTTTTAAAACTGCATACATGGAACACTTTAGTTTTCGCATCACGATTTGACTGTAGATTTAGCATATAATGATGTAGATCTTCCACATGCCACATTTTTCTGAGGATGTACAAAGGTTTTTCTTAAATAGTCTGACTTATTATTTCTCAGGTGGCTTTTTATAACATAGAGTAAAAATATTTTGTTGTATTGTTCAAAAATGTAAGTCTTTTATGTAATAAAACTGAACCCCAAATTTTAAAATAAAACATTTCTGTTAGAACTTCAGAATGTTTTCAATCATCTTTGTGACTATTTTGGTAGCCTTTAGAACAATGAACAAAAAAAAACACAATCATTTTATAAACAAAGTGCTCCCTGGAGTGTATAAAGTGAACCGTTCTGACTGCATATTATTAACAGATCATATTATTGGTCAAACAGGATGCACCTTAAAACTTACAGTGGACACTTGAAAGCTGTTTGAACAACTTAAAATCAACATTTGCTGACCATCTCATAAGCATACCAACATTGACAATAACTTGAATATTTACCGTTATAAAATGATTGAAGCGTGGATGGTAATCCATTTTTTCTTTCATTCTTGGTCTTTCCCTCCCTGGTGGACTTGTGAGTATTTGCCAGATTCTTGTTGGATCCATATTGAGGATGTGGATATCTCATTAAATTACTGCATCTCTGGTGTTTGTGTGGTTTGATGGTGGCAACTCTGCTTATAGATCTGTCTGAGGACTCTCTCCTATATGATAGCTGTATAAGAAGTCAGCCTGGAACTGAAGTACTCATCAGATATAGTCAGGCCTCTTAGTACCTTTGTGGTAGCCTTTTTCTGAGTTATTAGTTAAAGTTATTAAGATCCTCAAGATTGAGATCATTTTACATGAAAATCACCATGCAGCTCTCCAAGATTCCCTATCTAGTGCTAGTCATTTCGTTTCTGTATACCCCCTACATCCTAGATCCCTAACAATTTGTTTTACATATTGAATTCTTCACATGCCTGTGTCTAGACAATATCCTGCTCTGATGCTGCAGGGGCCTTCTACAAAGTCCAATAAATTCTCGATGATCTGCTGGGCTGCGAGAAGTATCTGGATAGAACTTCCAGGTCTACCCTTAGCTGCACAAAGTCTTTGACCAGAGGGTTGTCTCTTTCTACCCAGGTGGATGTCCCTACATCTATCTTGGAGAACTAGCCATCTGACCCTGAGAAGGATGGGGAAAGTTCCACCCTCCTTTTCCACTCGGACTTAACTTGCTTCCTCTATCATGGCCAGAGATACCCTAGCCTCACTACCCTGCAACAACATTGCTTGTTGTCTTCCTCCTACCAATAACTCTGGGCAAGCCCACAAATGTGACTACTGCCCACAGTGAGCCACGAACAGCTGGGGACATTCTATATTCCCCTCTCACTCTTTTTACCTCTTGGCCGCTTCTGGATCGGTTTTAAATAACCACGGATTACAGCCCTTGTTCTAAGAAGAACACAAGCAGAACTAGGGAGTATTCTCTTGCTTGTTAAGGGGACTGATGACCAGGAGTCATTACCACCACCTTTTTCGTCGTGATGAGATGGGTACACATCGAATAAATAGCACCTATTTACTTCCGCAAATTCAGACAGGACAAATCTAAATACACTTTGTGCTAACTGTAGTTGCAGTCTAAAACCGAGAAAGCCTGAAACCATTGGAGGGTACATACTCAACCAAAAGCTCAAAAATCACCAAAAGTAGACTGCTATTCATAAGTTAAACATATATTGGCGTGCTATGCCCTTAGTTTAGATTTGCAAAAGACACCTTTACTCTGTTCACGTCAGGGACTGCCTGTATAAGGTGTTTCATTACTATAGCAAAAAATTATTAGGAGTTGTGATCTTTGTACTTCAGACATTGCCTATACTCAATAACAGAAGTTTATATTTCATTATATTAATATTTTCTTGAGAATGAATAAGGATTTCTTTTTGATAAAGAATAAAGAGTTTTTGTTGGAATTAAACCTACAAATTTCAGGTCATTTAAGGGTACATTAATTAATGCATTTTATTCTTTAATTTATTGTTCTCTTAAAATACTTAATTTACATTAATACTGAGTATAATTTAGAAAAATTAGTTTATTTATAAATATTAATTACATACAAATATCACAACTTAAACACAATACTTACTTGTTTTACAAGTACTGGACGGAATATTAAACATATGTCATAATCGAAGTACAACAACATCTTCTAATGTATCATTTAAATGATCTTTATCATTTAAATCCTCACTGTTCTGTGACTGTGCTGTTCCCCAAGAAACACTTGCAGATGAAATTGATTGTTTTCTTGAAGGTGATGTAATCTCAGATTGTATTACAGTAAATCGATCATATTCAGCTCGTTCATGACCTTCTGGGGATGTAATTATTAGCTTTGGAGGTGTTATTGATTTTTGTAATGATTTTGAAGATTTACGAAGTTGCTTTATACTTAATCCAATTGAAGACATTCTTCGTAATCTTCTGTTTACTGGTGGTCTTGACAAATTTGTATTAGAATTTCCTACACTATGACTCGGTGTTATAGAATGAGATCTTGATTTCTTTTGGTATAAAGTAACATTTTCTTCTGATGAAACTTTCCCAAATGGCAATTTATCTATCTGAGGTATAAAAGAAAATCTACGACGTTTACTTTCTCCTTTCTCTGCTAATGATGGATTAATTAGTTCACCCTGTAAATTGGAAATTTGAAATTAATAAATGCTTCATAGCATTACTTTTCCCTTTACTTATATGTATTTCCCTTAATAATCTTTTAAAAGTGAGGTATGAATAGAAATGGTAGATTCCACTTCTTGTTACAGTTTTTCACAAGAGAATAATTTTTTATATTCTTGATAGTTTTATGTCAGACGAGGCTATTAAGTATTAAGAAAAAATGGAATGGCAATAGTTATAAGGAATGAAGTAGCAAAATGGGTGCATAAAGTATGTTATATAAATGATAGATTAATATTATTAAAGAGATATCATAATTGGGTTGTTACCAAAAGATTTAGTTATAGTATAACTATATATGCTAACATCAAATTATGAAGAAGTAGGTATTGAAGAGATGTATGAGAGTATTGAAGATGTTATAAAATCAAAAAATAACTGCTATAAGGTTTGACAGGAGACTGAAAGGTAGATAAAAAAAAGGAAAATGAGAATAGTGAGGAAACCTGAATGAGAATAAGAAATGCCATACTAAAAACAGCAGAGGAATAAGTAGGCTGTTATGAGGGAAGTATATAGAACCAAAAGCCATGTGTAACAACAGAGACACTAAAGAAAATTGAAGAAAAAATGCAGTATAAGAATAAGACAGGAAAAATGAAAACGTACTGCAGATTAAACTATGAATTAAAGAGGGAAAGGTGGTTGAAGAAAAAATGCAATGATATTGATCTAAAAAAGAAAGGGCAGAATAATATAATTTATAGGTTACATGGGATAAATGGAAATGGAATGGTAAAATGAGAGAAATTGAGAACAAGGCTGGAGAAATCCTACACGAGGAGAAAAAAGTAAGAGAAAACTGAAAGGAATATGTGGAGGACATATGACAAGAGAGGAATTAAACATAAAAAATGGGCTGGAACTAAACATATAAAAGGAGTGGGCAGTAGCTAAAGAGAATAAAGAAGCATTAATATTAAAATGTGAAGAACAGAAGCCAATTAAAGATATGAAGAATAAACATTTAACTGGAGATGAACTTCTCATAGAATTTTGTAAATGTTTAAGGAGGAAGGAGTGAAAGAAATAATTGAATTGTGTAACAAGATATATAGTGCAGGAGAATGGCCTTAAGGCTTTGTGGAAACAGCAATGATACATACTCCAAAGAAAACTTGTACCAGAAAATGTACAGAATGTAGAACAATAAGTCTAGTCGCTCATGACACTAAAATATTGTGTAGTCCTAAGTGTATCTAAGTCTTAACCCAAGTTGGTGAAATGGAGATTTGTAAACAGAAAAAAGTAGAATGGAAAAACAGAAGGTTAATCAAAAAATTATCGTAAGACAAACAGCAGCAATGAAAGTAAATAAGAATATGACTGACTGGATGGGTCGAGGTTTAGGCAAGGATGCTGTCTCTCACCGACACTGTTCAACATTTTTATTGACGTTATGATAAGGAATATATTAGAAGAAGGAATAAGTGTAGAAAGACAAAAACTGAAATTGATAAGGTTTCCGATGATGTAATTCTAACTGATTTGTACGCTCGCATTTGTACAAAAAATAATCCTGAAGAAAGGAATGAAAATAAATGTAGGAAAAACTAGAGTAATGGAAATAACAACAAAAAGGACTAAGCAGTAGGGTTAAATAAATAAAGAATAGAAAAAATAATATATTACAGATATTTGGGTACTATAGTGACAAAGGAGTGAAAGAGCGCAATGGAAATAAAAGGAAGAATAACGATGGCAAAGGAAGCCAGTAAGAAGAGGAAATTACTATGTATTACAAGTTTGGACTTTTAAGAGTTAAAGAAGAGATTAGCCAGAAGATGCTATGTATGGAATGTCGTAATGTATGTAAGTGAAGCACAGACAATGAGGGAGAGGGAGTGGATTGGGACTTACATTTTAGATATGGATATGGAGAAAAATGGAGAGAATAAAATGGACGGATAATGTGAGGAATGAGGAAGTAATAAACAAACAGATTAAAGAAGAATGAGCGCTTATGTGGAAAGTACACAAAAGAAAAGGAAACTGGTTAGAATATATGTTTAGGGCAAGTGGAATCTTGACAACTGAACCAGAAGGGTCAGTAAAAGAAGAAGGATGAAGTTAGTAGATGAGGGGAAGATTAGAAACTACAAGGGGATGAAAGAGAAAGCTGGGACAAAAATAGATGGAGACAGAGATGATGTAAGAGATCTGCCTCCAGGCAGAACTTAAGATGATAAGTAATTTCATTTTGAAGTGTTATTGAAGGATGAGTAGAAAGACTATTTCTAGTCTTTTATCAGTATTAAATATTGTAAGATATAAAGTATGTATATAAGGATAAGTACCTATGTTGTGGGTAGCCCAATATTATGAATATTTTTAGGTTGTATTGTAACATACTACACAATGTGTGTGTGTGTGTGTGTGTGTGTGTGTGCACCGCGCGTGTATGTTGTAATTGTTATACCTAATGGTGAAATACATTTTATTTTACATATTGGATTTTTTTTAAATATGGTATATATATTCATGCTTTAAATTATTAGATTATTGTATATGTTTGTAATTTTCTTCAGTTTATGCATAAACTGTTTGTATTCAATTTAAAATTAAACTAATTTAAATTATGTGGTTTAAAATTGTATGATTTAAAATTAAATCATATTATTTAATTAAGCATTAACAATTTTGTTTATAAATTTTAGAATCTTTTGTCGATTTTGTTTTTAAATCATCATATTTATATAACTTTACCACTTTTTCTTTTTCTTACTTTACATACTTTTCATACTTTACCATTTAGTGTTTATCAATTGCTATCACTGCAATATTCATTGTTCAACTGATTTTTAGTTGTTTTTTAACCTTTCTGAAAAGAACAGATCTGTGATCAGTTAACAATGAGCTTATATGATACAACTAACAAATACATCAATGGAACTACTGTACAAAAATGAATTACTAACAGGAATGAAGAACTAAAGAGTAGATAAAACTTAAACTAATGAACAGTCAACATTTTACAGAAGTGCTGTCAGTTGTTATGAGAGACACTGAAAGTTTGTTTCATCTTTTTTTTATCACAAATGAAAATGGATAAGTATTTGTGAAATGGATGTTAATGGTACAAAACAGATATAAATAAACTTTATTGTATCTAATCATTAGAATTCTTGAGACTTCCAAAGATGATGATATGATGTAACATGTACAGGCAGGCATTCTGAGAAATGTTAGAAGAGTTCTGCAGGGTGATTCCGTTCAATCATCAAATTGAGGCACTGCTGTCCAGTAAGTTCTCAGTCAAACTAAAAAACTTAGAATAAAGTTATTAGTTTCAAATCACATTCTAATGAATGGGTTTACAAATGCAATAAACGACTTGAAAAAAATAGTGAATAGTCTGAATGTTGAAATCTCTGTGGATGACCTTGTTTGAACACCATGGGGCGTTGGAGGTAGTATGTAATAATTTTGTTGATACTTTGGTAAAATCTCAGTATTTGAATTTGGAATCCTCATACCTGGATCCCCTAGGCTCTGACTTGTTTTAAGAATGATTTGTTGATAAAAAGTTGAAGATTTCCATATTTAGTAGCCAATAAAACTGTTTCAATTTTAGATCCAAGTTGTTTTTGTTTCAATTTAGTGTGACTTCCAGTTCAGCGTTTGTCAAAGTGCATGCAAAGATGTTTTGATGTGCTCAACTGAGAAATTTTTAGATTGTTAAAGTGCATTGGAGGGCATATGTTCTTTTGTAGGGTGATTTGTTTTAGTAATCTGACATCATTGGTACTTAAGAAGTTAAAAAAGAATCTAATGAGCAAAAAAAAAAGAAAAACGTTAAAGAATCGCATGCGCAGTCATAGCTTACATTTCTCATGAACTTAATAACATCAATTAGCAGTCAAAAGAAGAGATTTAACAAAAAAAAATTGTAATGATATTTTAGCGTACTCCCAAAGCTGCTTATAAGAGAACAATAAGTAAACATATTTATGATGACGCCATAAATTATTGAATTTTACTTATTAAAATTTATATATACTGGTTGAATTTCCAAAAAAAAGAATACTATTTAATGTTTTGAGGGAAATTTGTAAAGAGCTGACAATCGGATGCACTAATGTTGTTGATGCTAGATGATTCCCGATAATTTTGCAAAATATAAGACATAAGTGATATGTTATTTTGCAATTCAGTAAAATGCTTAAAATTATTTTAGATAATTCACTGTAAGTCAGATAAAAGTATATATTTAATTCTATCACTCACATTCTCCAGTTATCTAAACGTGATGTTCATAATTTTTTAATAGCATTTCTATTTTATTTGTTAAATTACTCGTAAAATTTTTTATGAATTAATTCACCACAGAAGCTTGTATGTGGGAATATGGAATTATAATTTTTTAGGATCCTGACTCCTCATGTCAGGATGTTAATGTCTTTTATTATTTTTAACCTTGACCTCACAGCCAGAGACCTTTTTTTACTGTTTAGCCTCAATGAATCACCATCAGATGTTACTTCAGAGGATGATATGTATGAATGTAAGTGAAGTGTAGTCTTGTACAATCTCAGGTATGCTGCAGGTACAAGACCATCTTGAAGATGCCACCGGACTTTCACTCCTGTTGATGTATGGGAGTGTGGATAATGCAGATGCGAAGACATCATTTGTCTGCAGGTGGCAGAAGAGATGGGATGAGTTGACGAAAGACAGAAAGACTACAAACTAATCCTGGTCCTCCAGAGGACCAGGGTACATACAAAGTGACCCAGTTCCTTATAAGTCACAGGTGTTTCAAGGCACGCATACATGTTTAAGGGTGTTTTGCACGCAAATGCTGAGACCCTCCACAGTACGTGATTACTGCAGGAAGAAGAGACCACAGAATACGCAGTATTCATGTGCGATTGGTTCCTGCAGCATAGGGAAGCATGTAAGGGAAAATTTGGCACACTTAACCCAGAGAACATCATTGGGACTATGCTATAGATTGAACAATCGTGGCACTTGATGTCCACATTGTTGATTAAGGTCATCTGAACCAAGTTGAAAGAAAATGTACAGGGGGGAATAAGAACCTCCAAGTCGCCCTTGGGGCAGGTTCCTGGCCGCAAGATCGACATTAAAAATTAATAAAAAACATCAAAAAACTTGTAAGATCTCGATAAGTTTGAGGCGTGGGGCCAGCAACAGAAGCACAGATGGAGAAAGGCACATGGGGTGATGTGATAATACCATAAGGTGGTCCCAGCATCTCATGTTGTAGAGGGGAAGGGGTTTTAGTGGGTAGATCTGCAAGGGAGAGTCCCTCACAACTGTGGGGTTCAAGATCACCACATGGTACCTGTAAAAGGTTTCCTCTCCTCCAACATAAAAAAAGTGTCATAGGTAAGATTTTCAGGCAATATAATTATGTTTATTGTTTATTTTATTTAAAATATTTTTATTTTTGAAATTTTTTGGTTTTTAGTTTATATCACTGAAGTTAATGTATCTGCTTAATGGAATCCTTTATATTTCCTTCTTGTTTTTTTCAATTTGTTGTTAGCCATGTATTAGAAGCTTGTTTTACTCTGATTTATTCTTTTTACAGCTTTTCTGTAAATTTTCACATAAGTTTTCTATACCACATTAACTATTTCGTAAGTTTACTATTGTACCATATTTTCTATGTGTTAATCTGTTTGGTTGCTTGCCCTTAAAAAAAGTTTCTTTGCTGTCTAATTGGTCAACAAGCATTAATTAAAATTATAAATACCAAAATAGTTCTCATTCAAGATATTATCGTCTGTTAATATATTTATTTTTATATCTTATGGTTCCATGTAATAATATAAATAAAGATCTATGGTAGATGATTCAAATAATTTCATAAAAGAAAACACCCAAAACTGATTTACAAAAAAATAATACTACTAGCTAAACCCGATTCTAGTATACCCTAAATCTAACATACAGGTTTAGATTGTATTATTTTTTTAAATGGTTTTTAAAAGTTTCTTTTTATACATTTCAAAATAAATATTTTTTTCAAAAATAAAATAAATATAATATACACCTGATTATTATTTTCTGATGCAAGAGCTGAAGTAGATCGAAACATGTCTTTTTTTGATTTTGATTGGCGTAAAGGTGATGATCGTGAGCTATTAAAATTATATGCTAATAGTCTTTCTGATTGTTTGGCACTGTTTGGTTTTGATATATGATCAAGCTGTAGGTCACTATTCTCAAGACGAGAATGCAATGTCGATAATACTCTTATAACATCAGCAACACTAGTTTGTTCTAATACAGGACTGATACTGACATTACTATCATGTTTTGGCCCTAATTCATGCACTAACGTTGCTAACAAACTTGGTCTTCTACCTGCTGTACATGATAAATAATTTATTTCATCCATGTATGATCCATGTTCGTAATCATCATCTGGCAAGGAATACCTGAAAGTATAACAATTATAATGATTAAAAACTTAATCATTTTTTCCTTATGACAACAGTTTTTTCATAAAATATTAAAATTTAATTGTTGCTTGTAAAATGTTTTTCTTTATAAACTGTCAAAAGATTTCTGTATAAAACATTAACGTAGGTGAGATTACTCAGGCTCAACTCAAAATTGTTATATTTCATACAGTTTATTTATCTAAACCTGCAGTGCTTTGCATATGTATGGAATATGTAGTCCCAATATTAGAAGGTATCAAAAATGCATAATTTTCAATTTATTGCATATTTACCATCCAATTACTTTCCTAAGCTACCTTTTTTTTTTAGCTTAGGAATCTTTATATCCATATCTTTTATTATAATATATGAAAAATTCTATCTGTTATGTTTATTGTAGCCTTTTACAATTTTAGATTGAACTTGTTAGAGGTGCTGTTAGTAGTCAGAAAATTATCAGTAACATAACTTAAACTTTACTTGTACATATTAATGGTAGTTAAGTAATCCTTTTTTTTAATTTGAAATAGGTAGTGACATTGATGGTTGTTGTCATCAGATGACGTCAGATCTTGTATGTTGTCATCAGATGACAGTAACTGATGTTATTGCCATTAAAAAATGTATGTAATGAGACTGTATGATATTTTTTAACTTACACGATCAACAGGAACCAATTTTAAACTCAAGTATTGTATTGAAAGTTTTTACTGAGAAGTTAATTTTAATTCATAAACGAAAATGCAATATAAACGTGATGAATTTGTTACTGATGTTCTTTATAACATAAGGAGTTAAGCTACTAATAGTGATAGCTCTTGTATCATTGAAGACAATTCATTCTAGTGGATTAAACAAAAATAATTTACTGATGGCGGTGAATTGCAATTACTGTGGTAGCAAATACTCAAACTTTTATAGCTAGTAGAAACAAGATTTTTTTGCACAAGAACTTGTGCAAAAAAATTATTGAATAGATTTAAAATACAGTAAAGCCTTTCTTTATGGACACCTCCCACATATAGACAACTGTCTTATACCAGCAACTACTTTGGGGCTGAAATTGTTATATAGTACAAATTCCTATACATGGATAATAAAAGTCGAGTAATTTTGTAAAATTGTCCTCCCCTGACTAGACAGTAAACAGATTATGTATAAATTATTTAATTTAAAAGGTAGTAAATTATGGTTTATATTATAAGAAATAATATTAGTAAGGTAATACATCTATTGTGCTTATTGTATTCAGTAAAATACCAATTAGTATAGTTGGATAGGTACCACTTTTTTATGTTACTCATATCAGTCCCAACTTTCATGACCAATTCTACTGATACCAAAGCCTGATTATTTTTTTAAACTCTTGTATTACAATGAACATCAAAATTTGTTTTAGTAAACTGAAGGATGATTTACAAAAAAAGAAAGTTTCAAAATAATGTACTCACAGATGTTTCTTAACGGTGGTGGTTGTGAAAATCTTTTCAGTTTTTTTATCTTTGAAACATGTTTGTTGCATGTTATCCTGTCTCTGATCCTTAATTTTTATTATTAAATAATCCCTAATATCATCTTTTATTTCATAACATTATTATAGTTTATTTTTAAATGAAACTTTGATTAGTGATACTGAATAGAATCTGGGTATTACAATGAGGAAGTGGTTTGGTAAAAAGGGTTCTCTATGAAAATTGGCCAGGTCTGTTATCAAGGAGACTTAAGAATGACTTCAAACATTGACATCCTTTATTTCTAGAAATACTAATCATTACTGTATTGCCTATTACAGTACTACTATAGTGTAAAAAGAAATTCAAAGAGTTAATCAAGTTCTGATCGCTCTTGTCTTGTTACATTTATATATGAGATGTTAACAAGTGATTAATTCTTATCATTCAGTAGTATGTGAATATATATTCTTCAAACATACAAACATACGCACTTAGCTGTAGAAATTTTCACAGCCTCAGAAAAATATGTTACAAATCTAAAAATCTGGATTAGTGTGGTTTTCAAATAATAAACAAAATGCAGACCTCGTGGTGGAGCAGTAACATCTCGGCCTTTTATCCAGGTGATCATGGTTGAAAAATCCCACTAAGACATGGCTTTTTTTTATTTGCTACAAAATTCACATTCGTATTCTTACCATACACAACAACCTTAAAGCTTTTATGTGATGAATTAATTATTAAAAAGAATTCATTACATCTAGAACACAATCGCCAAACAAATTAATTAAATTTTTAAACTGAACTGTTCTGACTTTTTACTATTTTACACCAGTTACGTAGGACGGAACTTCAAATAAAAATACAATGAATAATTAGAAGGCCTCCGTAACTTGTAGAATCAACATTCACCGACTATCTCATTAAATCTACCAATATTAACAATAACTTTAATATTATACATACTTGCAAAACAAAAGACAATATCTTTCCCCTTCAAACATCATTACACTTTACTAGACTACATATTGTAACTACACTCTATTAAATGATGAGACACAGTTCAAATCATACATTCTTTTCGACCACATTTAATATGTGTCCATCTAATAAAAATACTGACAGCAATTACGTCAGTTGATACCAGGGTGAGAACAACATTAGGAGTTACTGAAGATGGTTGCAAGGGTAACTGAAAATGTATTTAACTACTTTAATAAAAACCTGTTTATAAAATTTGGTTCAGTTTTTTTTTACAAATAGTTTTAAATAATTTTTATAACCAATTCACTGGCAAAAATTTAAGATATTTAGTTGTGTCAGTAGCATTATTTTGCAATTGAAAATTTACCAAGATTTTTCAGTGATAATGAAAGATATGTCTTCTATGGACATCTCCTTAGAAAGTTACTTTATGTTATTCAATGGAAAACATGCACAAAAATTCCATGTTTATATTCATATTTATAAAAAGTAAAATTTATCTTTATTACCTGAGTGTAGTAATGTTTCCTTTGATTGCACAAAAAGAATACAAAAAAAAAAACTTAGTTTATTTCTAGTATTTTCACTTATTTAGAAGAGTATATATTAAATTGTATTAATTTTAATGTTTTTTTTTTTTAAATCAGAATTTGTCTGTAATCCGATTTTTCTCCCATATCCAGCTATCTCATCGCTTGATTAAGGAGATAATGTATGGTCCACCAACATTTCTTTTAATGCAGATAATTTGATTCAAAACATTTTTTGTCATCTTTGTAACCACATTTGGTACTGGTTTTGTTGTTTTCAGCTTGGTTCAAAATAATATTACTACTTGCGGTTTTTTTTTACTGTGTATCTTAAAAAGCAAGTTGGATTTAATCTCTGTCTGTTCATTTAATATATCATGGTTCATAATGTTTAGGTGTTTAAAGATGTGGTTCTTGTTTTATGTATGTGTAGAATTTCAAGGTTGTTATCAACGCTATGGTAATGTGATATTATGATTTATGTTTGTGAAATGATTTGCAAATACTGACTATGTTTCTACAGGAGACTGTTAAGTGATCATTGTATAGCGGGCAGCATATTGCTGTGCACATAGGCTGACAGCTGGTGTACCATGCTATTAACTATCCTGAACAACTCTAACAATGTATTGCATACTATGTAAGTATACGGAGCTATACATCTAACTTTAACATCTACACCTGTCCTAACAGTCTATCTCTCTCGCACACAATGGGCACAGCTATATGCCACCCGCTATATCTATCTTTGTGCAGAGCTGCATCTGTCTGACTTGTGTAGAAAATCTTGTTAAGAAAATTCAGTTTATATATTTCAGAATCATTTTGTTTGTTTGAAGTTGTACTCTGCCTGCAATAACATGTTTTATTGTGTTTGTTATTCTGAAGACTAAATATTTTACTTACACACAAAAAAGGACTAATTCAGTAGAGTATTATGAAATATATAAATGTACAGCAATGATATACTAATTGGATTGACACTATTCATGTTTCTCATACTTTTTAACTAGATTTCAATTTTGCATTTGCCTAATTAAAAAAACCACTATCAGTAATACAGTGTGAAAACAACACCAGTATGAAAACGCCATTCACTGAAGATCGTCACAAAGATAACTGAAAATATTTAGAAGTTAGTTATTAAAATGTTTTATTTTAAAAATTTGGTTTGACTTTATCATTATAAAACTTTATTTAAAAAATTTTTTAAATCTATTATTCTTTGCCACTGTTATAATCAAAGGTATTGCATATTATTACTTACATTTAGTAAATTACTTCCATTTATGTAACATTTACCTTTATCAACATTGCATTAACAAATTTTAGTATATGATAAAATATATGTAAAAAATTAAACTAACTACCCTGATCAGAGGCTGTCCTTTTGTAATTTGATTGTACCATTCTGCTGCATCCCTTTTGTTATCCTTTATCTTTTCTTGATTTGATACAACCAGAATGGTTAGCCACTGTCATGGTTCCACCCACTAGGTGGCAGGCTTACCAGAATGGTGACTGCCCATAAACCTGTCTGATGTGTCTTTTTCCATGTTTAGAATCACACAATAAGCCAGGTTTATGACTGAGATTCCCATCAGATAAACCTGAGCCTTTACTCCTAACATATAAATATAAAATAATTAAAACCATTATATTAGAGATTACAGAAGTTTTTGTTTGAAAGTCGCATGTATAACAGTTTATTTAAAAAGATTGTGGTTTTAGAGATAAAATTGTCATGTGTGCGTTAGAATCAGTCTTGAACATGTAAGTTAACCACTCTTGTCATCTGATGATGTCCAACTAGTATGATTACTGGTTGAACTATTTGGCTGTTATTGAAGATAAGAAATTAAAAAAGTCATGTAACTTTATTTTAGATATAATTAAAGATGACCCATCGGGTTGGTATAGTGGTGAACACGTCTCCCAAATCAGCTGATTTGGAAGTCGAGAGTTCCAGCATTCAAGTCCTAGTAAAGCCAGTTATTTTTACACGGACTTGAATACTAGATCGTGGATACCGGTGTTCTTTGGTGGTTGGGTTTCAATTAACCACACATCTCAGGTATGGTCGAACTGAGAATGTACAAGACTACATACACTTCATTTACACTCATACATATCATCCTCATTCATCCTCTGAAGTATTATCTAAACGGTAGTTACCGGAGGCTAAACAGGAAAAAAGAAAGATATAATTAAAGATGAATAGACTTCAAAATAATTAATAGTTATGATTGTAATTACCTGTGCTTTTGTAGGTATGTTTTAGGTAGAAGAATATTTGAGTTGCCTGTTCTTCGTTTTTTATCTTTTTGTTCCTTTACTTGACTGTGGCTAATTTTTTTATCCTTTTGTTTTATTTGTGGTGGTTCTTCACAAACTGATTTTGATGGAACTTTTTTTTGTCCATTTACTACCTGGTGTAAAAAAATTTATTGCTGCCATTGACATCCTTCGAAGACCCCTTGCTGGTGTTGGCAAATAATCTGATTGTGATTTTGACTCTTCTTTGTTCGGCATCGGGTCTTGACTTAATCTAAAAGTAATAAATTCATATTTATTAAAATTAATCATAGATATATTTTTATTTATTTGTTTTATGATATATTTTAAGCTTTTAATATCTTTATATTATTAATAATAATATATCTTTCAGAATAAAAGTATATTATTTCAGAAGAACTGATATCTTTATTATTTTGTTTTTAAAGTTATTGCTGTATTAATGGTGCTTACTATTTTGATTAACTAATTCTGACTGCAATTGTTATTAGTCCTCACACTGTATAATATAGATTACAATTCTGCTAGATCTGTGCATTTAATTAATTAACTTTATTGTTCCACATTGAGATTCAGTAACAAATGAATAGGAGATCTTTTTAATAATTTTATGACATGCAGTAATGTACTCTTTCTAAATAAAATTCGAATTTTTCTAACTTTTTTTCAATTTATCTTACCCATTTTGTTCAGAATTAAATTCTGTACAAGTTTTTTTTAAAGAATTTTATGTGTTTATTACTCATTTAACAAAGTTATTGTACGTCAAACATAAAAAAGCAGGGGTTTTTACCCCCATTTATTGGTTTTCACCCCAGATACCTCAAAATTTACTGTAGATACGGTTCTGGGATATATTTTATTCGATATTTCAGGTTAAAAAACATAAGAAATCACTAATTTTACTGTTTAATTAACGCCCTAAAAATTTCGTTACGGAGTACTGTCGTTTCACCGGAGTAGTTGAAATCCGAGCGATCTTTCCCTAACCGTAACTCGCAAACGAACCATTTTAGGACATAGGTTTATATGAATTTTTTCCATTATTTTCATGAATAGAATAGGTTATGAAAGTCCCGGGAGAATTTCGTGATGCACTCTTTTTATATTAAATACCATGTATAAATACAAACTGAAGATGCAGGATCCTGCGAAAATCGATTCTTGGAATTAATATGATAAGTTTAAATTATCTGTTTGCTGTGTTTTGGTAGTTTAAATTTAATTTAATAATATAATGATATATATATATATATATATATATATATATATATATAATATGTATCATAAACCTTTGTCAGAAAGAAATTTAATAAATGTTTGGATTGCCTGTAGTTTTTTTTAGTTACATTTAAAAATTTAAGTGCTTTTTCGTAACAGATTCAGAGGTTCGGGTTCTTTTGTTGAAGCCAAAAGAAAATACCACTTACTACTTGTAGATGCTCTGTTAGTTATGATTTAGTTTGGCTCCTGAAATTGTATTTGCTGTTGACATCTAGTAAATAATATTATAAATCATTTATAGTTATGAAGATAAACTTTGTAGCCTTTCTATTCCAATGAAGATTTCATTATTTTAGTATATAGATATAAAAATTCTATTAAACAAACCACCTAATATAGAATATAGATAAAACTTATCTTACCTTAATTTTTCATGAAAGTAATTTCAGAAAAAAATATATATATATATACGCTTTTAGGGAAGATAGCAATATTGTTGTGCAATTAACTTATTACACATCAATTGTATGAGATTAATAATGTAGAACACCCACTAATATGTTGGTTTGGGAGTTATTCTTTGTTCAACCTTTAAATTGGTCTTTTTAACTTATTGCATGCAATATCCCGACTTAAAATTATTTTGATAATATTAATCTGAAATAGAACTAATTGTAAAGTTCATGGTCATTTCAGGTTTACGTATAACAATAATAATTTATGATGAAGATTATTTTATGTTTTATTTTAAGAAATAATCTCTTTAGAGTACAAGAAGATAAATTTTTTGATAAAAAATTATTTAAATGAAGCAGTTCGGTTACCCTGTTTTTCGGTCAGATGTTTACAGTAAGAATTGATATTTTTACGATTGGAAAATTTTTGCTCATATTTTTCACAATAACTATAATACCTATAGTTTTTCCGTTAATAAATAAATAAATTAGCTTTACTTAGAAAATTTCTTTGAATTCATTTACTATTATTTAACTCCTTTACACCTATCATTTATGTTTGTGTAGAAATATATCTCCAGTTTCAGCATCGTGTGAGTATCTATTATAACATGTGTACACTTATAATGGAGCTCAATAATGTAAAACCGTTACGTTACATGGTAGTAAAGGTACGATCTTTTTTGTTTAGCAAATGCCTGCACTTCATACAGCTCTAAGGAAAATTGCTAGCGTGAATAACAAAAACTTAAATACAGCTGTTTATATTTTTGTCATGTACTAACTTTAGAATGCCTTATCGTGTTTTAATTTACAATTAATTTTTAAAGTTTAGAGTAGCGCATTAGAACTGTGGTAAAGCAGAATGAAGGTATCTAAGAAATAAGGACAATAATCAATAACATCGATTTAAAGGTCGAGAGTTCCAGCGTTCAAGTCCTAATAAAGACAGCTACTTTTATACGGATTTGAATACTAGATCATGGATACCGGTGTTCTTTCGTGGCTGGGTTTCAAGTAACCACACATCTCAGGAATGGTCGAACTGAGACTGTACAAGACTACACTTCATTTACACTCATACATATCATTCTCATTCATCCTCTGAAGTGATACCTGAACGGTAATTCCCGGAGGCTAAATAGGAAAATGAAAGAAAGTCAGTAACATCGAAAACATATTGTTATGTGTTCACGGCTCAATCAGGATATTGATTGACAATTTAAAATGTTTATATAATTACAATTTATTAGTTTAAAAACATAAAATAAGACAAATCAATAATAATCAGGATAATAACAGTAATGATCATCGTAATCACAACTACAATAATAATAATAATAATAATAATGAAAACAGAATTTAAAGTAATCATCAGGATTTATTCACAGGTAGTTAAATAATGAAAAGCAGAATTCAGTCCCATTGACAAAAGACATTAACATGACCGCTGGTCTTAACAGTTTTAACCATTGGTCTTGTATTAACAACAAAAGGCAAGTAAAAGGCAAGTATAAGACAAGTATATAAGGCAAGTATAAAAGTTCTTTGTATAAACAATATATTTCCACTTACCAACACTTTTTTTTAATGTATTATCCAAGCGCTTTCAGAGTCATTTCTCCATCATCAGAGATTATTTAAAACTATGAATTTGTATTCGTGCATCTAATTTATATATTAAGTAAAATAAAACGTCATGTCAGTAGGATGTTATTGACTGTTATCAATAAAACTCATAAACATCATACTGACATGATGTTTTACTTATCGTATAAATTATTTTAATTATTGACGACCAATTGTTATGAAATAACAATTTTAATTATAATTATACATATAACACTATATGCACGGATACAAATTCATAGTTTTAAATATAATTTTCAATTAATTTTAAATAATCAAGTGTTTCACCAAATTTTTTACACACACCCATATGTAACAACGTCTATTAAATTACATGTACATGTACATAGAATTTTATTTCACTAATAACTTCTGAATTTTTTCATATATTTTTATTATTATTATTGAATTATTGTAAAAGTTTTTTTTACAATCACGGGTTAATAATTATTAATAAATCAATATATTTAAATTAAAAAAAGAAAAGGAAATGAAGTCGGATTCGAACGGATGTGCCTTTCCCTTGTAAGATCCAAATATTTCATTAATTAAAATTTTATTTGGCTATAACTCTGGAACCAGTGAAAATAAGTACCATTTATAATATATTTGAAAAGCTTTCAATGTGGGATTATTACTGCAGTTAATAAGAAATCCAAAATCCATTTTTTTTTTATTTTGGGCTTCTTTGGACACTTTTGGTTCAGTTAAAAGGGAAGTTACTAAGAGTAACTAGATGTTACAACAGTCCTAAATCCAAAATTTCAATATCCTACGGCTATACGTTTTTTAGTTATGCGAGATACATAGGTACGTATGTACAGACGTCACGCCAAAACTAGTCAAACTGGATATTTCCGTTGAAATCTGAAAACCGAAATTGTTCGCGATCACAATACTTTCTTTACTTCGTACAAGGAAGTAATTATATCGTTTTATTTTTTATCAGATACTAATCGATTTCATCTCGTTATATCTGGTTTTATGCGATATTACCTGGTTATATTCGGCTTTAACAAATTCTATCTGGAATCCAGTTTAATCTAAATTTATTCGGTTGTACATACTACTTAAAATTTTCCCTTAAAATTTGATTCAAATCCAAAAATATCTGGTTCAAACCCGATTAAGATGGATTACAAATTATTAATAATAAATGGCTTCCGACAAAACCAGATGTTCATATTAAATTTTTAAAATTCAGATGCTGAATTTTTCTCTTTTCCGTATTTGTATTTCAGTATGTATATTTTCATTTCGTACATAACACAAGATACAATTTATCAGAGGGAAACTTTGGACCGAAAAATTTGTAAGCCTGCAATACACTTATATTGGTTTTACATCCCAACCTCGTAGAAGACACCCGCTTTGTGCCGCTTCCGGTTCCTAGCCCTGATGGCTTTAACGGGAGTCGTCTTTCGCTTTCTAACTTTTTACATCTCACAGTAATAAGCCAGGTCTCGTTGGGATGCCACCGATGTAAATGCCTCGGTAGACATATACATCGGTGATTTTTAAACTTAGCTTTAGCCATCGTAGATCTAGATGCATGTGCATCTTGGTCTACGTTGTCAAACAATGCAAAGTGATACCACATAACGGTTCATTTCCTGCTCTACCATATACATTCACTCTACGATCGCCAAAAACAACTACACATCCAGAGGGAAGCGAAATTAATTACTGAACGTCAAGTAATTACGCTTAAAAAACTACGACTTATTGTACCTAAGTAGAAAATTAGGAATTTATATTAAAGTTTACTGATCTAGAAAGAATTACAATACCATTTATGTATCAAGGACAACCTATTCCAAGGAAAAATGAGGAAACTACTAGTAAAACAGTCAAAAAAGAAGGGAATACATTGCCAAAATTAAAAGCTGTATTAAAGAAAAAACTACCTTTACATGGAAGTGCCTGAATGTAAGAAAAGAAGCGAAGTTTAAGATAGTAAGGTAGTGGAAACAGTTTATTTAAACATAAAGCAGCCCATGCCATATATGATTAAATGTTTAGCGTACTATAGAAATATTAGCCGGCCTATCTAGCCAGAACGTGGATCCTCGGGGTTCAGGTCAACCCAAGCGAATCCCGGAGCCAACTAAGAAGCTCCTCGGGGCCTACTGAGGCCAAGCGGTGTTCTACCCCAGGACAGCAGAGCTCGCTTCGCTCGTCATTCCCAATTTTTCAGGGGCCATGGATACCAGTAGAGCTTGCTTCGTCGCCATTCCTATCTATCCAGACGGCTCCATCCACTGCACCCCAGCACTGTACGTTATCCTCATGGTTATGAGAATAATACTGATAAATAATAATTATAGTATTCACGCTTTATAGAAACCTGAAAAAAATTAAATTACAAAAGATAGAATAATAGTAACTATGGTAACTAAGTCACACACCTTTGATGACGAAAAGTTCATAACTTATTTCTTTGACATGGTGGCAGAAATATAACAATAAAGTAAAAGGATTAATCTACCGTTTTCTTAATGAATATCTTTAATTCATAACTTCACCCTTTTTGAGGGCGAAGAATAATGAATATTTTTAGCTACTTTCAAGCCAGCTAGTGCCTCGGTCGAGGCCCTGGCTTGAAACCTTCTCTGGGATAACAGGAATGCACCCTGCAAATTTGAAAATAATTGGTCGGTTGGTTCTCGCGTGCTGCGATAGCAAACAGATATAATTTATATGTATTTCCGAATAACAGTGATCTATTAGATCGAGAGTGTACCTGATGCATGCAAAAGTTAGCCTTCAACCTACGAACAAATACCCCGTTTGGATGTTGAAAATCGGACGATTGATTGCAGAGATATTATAGCAGCACCCCATTACATTTCCAAAAACAGCTCCCCAAGGACACCCCGTTTGTTACCAGTTGATGGTGATGATTGGTCTAGCCTCCAACGAGGTACTCGCATACCACACCACTCTGGTCTCACACGCAGTTCCCAAGGGACGCCTGTTATTATTAAACAGATTTTTTTTTAAATTTATTTAATATTATTTTATTTAACAAAAATTTAATTTTATTATTTTTGAAATATTATTCATTCAGTTGATTCGAACCCTTCAGTTCAAACCCAGCTCACACAGTGATAGAGACTCATAGTTCACAGTTCATTAATGTAATTCATTAAAGTTTGTACTTCAACCGACAAATATCCACTACTACATATATATATATATATATATATATATATTATATGTAAATATATGTATATTTTCGAGATGAAATATATCTAAAAACCTTCTCAGTTATCCCAAGAAACATTGGTAAAAATTTGTTTGCGATTGATCAAGTAGTTTTTTTTGTTTATGACCAACAAACAAAAACCCTTTTCCTCTTTATATAGTAGTATAGATATAGAAACCGCTAACATAACTCTTTTGTAAAAACTTTAATAATTTGATTGTAGAGTGATCCATGTGAAATGTTAACAATGTGAATATTGTTAACATATTATTCTATTGTTAACATATATTATTCTAATTGTATTAGAAATGGGATAATCTAAGTACAGAATTATAAAAAGTTATAAAAGAAGTTAGCTTTAATCGGAGATTTTTCGAGACTTCTGCTATAATTAAGTATATTTTTATTCGGGTTCTTTTGAATAACTTTCTTTCTTTTTCCTGTTTGGCCTTCGGGATTTACCGTTCAGTTATTACTTCAGAGGATGATATGTATGACTGTAAATGAAGCGTAATCTTGTGCAGTCTCAGTTCGACCATTCCTGAGATGTGTAGTTAATTGAAACCCAACCACCAAAGAACACCGGTATCCACGATCTAGTATTCAAATTCGTATAAAAGTAACTGCCTTTACTAGGACTTGAACGCTAGAATTCTCCACTTTTGAATAACTGAACAAAATAATTTTACAAAATAAAAGGGTTTAGATGATAAGAACAAATGAGAACAACAAAAAAATGCTATTCGTTAACGCAATATCATGTAAATTATGAATTAATACATTATGATTTTAGAAAACAGTTGATAGATGTCTTAATAGTAATCTCGCTTATTTAATATTCGTATGAACCCAGAAAAAAAAACTTGTGTCACGTTTAGCGAAATTTATTAAGAAAATGATTTTGATCATACCGGGTGAGCCACTTAAAAGCAAACCGTGACGAATTGAACAGCAATTATTTGAGGTCACTCTTTTAATGCTGCAACCGTCGCTGGAATCATAATCGGTTATGTATGTTGCTACTCTCGTCTATTGTTTTCAATTGTAAACTGTTCATGTTTCAGTGCAGACTAGTTTCATTCTTTGCAGTTATATTTTTGTAAAATGTTTTATTCGATCTAGGAAATAGTGCTATAGTACGTTGCAAAATCCATCAACGATACATTAATTCAAAATGTAAAAATAAAGCGATTGCTGAAATAAAATTCGATAGACCAGGATAGGATTTTAAGATTACATCATTCATATAGTATGCGATAACGCAAACTAACCAATCGATATCGGTGTTTGGAAGCGAGAGATAAAATATCACGTTGTAGATACCTTTCCTTCTGTTTTTATTCCAATTTATCTGCATGAAAACCATTTAATGGTATACAAATTGAAACAATACAACTAATTGTTTACGGGTTTTTTTTAGTGATTTTGGTAGAAAATGGTAATTTTTTTTCGTTAAAGCATAATTACAAAACAAATTGTGATAATAATTACAAGTAATAATTAATTAATTTGAGTTTCTTCGTACATAAATTTAAAGAAAAATAAGTATGAAAAAAACTGAAAATTGAAAAAAATTTATCACAATTCTTGTGACTCTTGTTTTTGGGAAGTCCTGTATTCTATTTTCCTTGCTATAGCTGTATTGCTGCTCCAGCAGCTCAGCTATAAATAATAGCTATCGGCTAAAAAATATTGGGAATCTGGCTTATTGTAATTATAGAAATTTCAAGACCCCCTTAGTAAAAAAATCTCCGGAAGATGTATATTTATGAGTTGGATTGTATTTTGATTACTATCTCCGAATCGGCTCAACATAAAACCTTCGAAATTGCTCAAAAAAATTTTATATGGAGCATTAATGCCTTTAAGTTTTGGACACAATCAAAAAAATGGGTAGGAATATTTTTCATCAATTTGAATTGACCTTTTGGGTAGTGGTAGTGGAAAATTGAACTGTTATAAGATGAAAATGCTTATTAAGTTAGAGAAAATTCCATAAATTTTAAGTCGATCGGATTTAGGAGGAGGAAGGATATTCAACATAATTACTAAAAATCATTTTTCTTCATATATAGAAATAACCACAAAAGTTGAAATTTTGCACAAATATTTGGCGCTTTATATATACTATATATCCAATCTTTAGCTAGATTTTCGACTGCATCAGACAAAGGAGAATCTTGGCACCCGTATTTTTTACTTATTTGTACGAAGTAAAGGAAGTATTGTGATCGCGAAAAATTTCGGTCTTCAAATTTCAACGGAAATATCCATTTTGACTATCCCTAAATATATTTTCTCTAGTTTCGGTGTAACGTCTGTACGTACGTATTTATGTATGTTTGTATCTCGCGTAACTCAAAAACGATTAGCCGTAGGATGTTGAAATTTTGGATTTGGGACTGCTGTAACATCTAGTTGTGCACCTCCCTTTTTGATTGCAATCGACTGAACCAAAAATGTCAAAAAAAGGTCAATATCCAAGAAATTTTAATTTTGTACTTTTTCTTAACTGCAGTAATAAGCTCCCTCATTGAAAGCTTTTCGATGATGTATCATAAGTGGTACTTATTTTCATTGGTTCCAGAGTTATAGCCAAATAAAATTTTAATTAATGAAATATTTGGAAGAGAAAGGCTCCTTTTCCCTTTGGATTCGAATCAGATTTCATCTCCTTTTTCTTCACTTTTTTTAAAAATAAAGATACTGATTTATTAATTATTAATCTCTGACAGTAAAATGTTTTACGATAAATAATAATTCAATAATAACAATAAAAAAAATACGAAAAAATCAGAAGTTATTAATGATATAAAATTTTATATACTTTTCATTTTAAAAAAATGTGTATAAGTAATTTAATAGGCGTACAAGGAAATAGTCATGTGATGTCCAATCTGATTTTTTTATTTTTAATAAATTATAATTTTTATTAGCGTTGTTAATTAGCGTTGCACCAAATCGGGACGACTTATTAAAGTACATAAATATTGTAATAAATATTATTTTAACCCTCAAAAAACAAGAAGGCTGAATGAGACCCGTACTTAAAATATCAATTTTTAAAAACTTACATTTTCAAGATTGGAAATCCCACTGTATTTGGTACCAATGTAGACAACGTGGGGATTTTTTTTAAAGAATTGGCTCCAATTAAATTGGATTTTAAAGAATTGGGTCCGAATTAAAAATTTAAAACATATTTTTTATAATTTCTGATATTAACTTTTAAGTTTTTTCTACTTTTTTAAGTTTTGACATTATTAAAAATGTTACGTGAGGTAGCTTTTGAACAAGAAGGTTAAATGCAACCCAAATACGAGTATTTTGGCAATTACATTCTAAATATAGTACAATTTTTTGGATAAAAAGTGTCATTTGGTCAACCGGATCAAGTAAAACTCAAAATGTTTTACTAAGAATTTGATTTTTTTTAAAATTATATTTCAGATTTTTTAAGGTGATAACGTCATTTGATAACGGAGATCAAATCGAATCCAAATTTCTTTAATGAACATTTTCATTATTTTCGGAATTTTCTTTTAAATATTGCATAATTAAGTTGTTAAATTTAAAACCCATATGGAATATTTTAAATAAAAATCTGTCAAGGATAAAAACAGAATAATTATGCAACAGTCTACCGCCTTATTTTAGTAAAATACAATTAAACGACCAATTTATTTTATTTTTGACCTGTTTTAGCCTTCTGTACCCCACTGTTAGGTGTTGCATCAGAGTATAAGATTAAATGGAAATTTTTTTAGAGGGTGAAAAATTCCATGCCTGACCAGGACTCGAACCCGGAACTTCCGAATGAAAGGCTGAGACGCTACCACTCGCGCCACGGAAGCCGGCTTTATTTTTAAATTACCAGAAAAAATAAAATTCTTTTCATTTCAGAAAATTTATTTAATTTTTATAGATATTAGCTATTCTATAATCGATACTTTATGAAGAGGAAGTTTAGTTGAAAATAATAATATGCATAATTTTTAGTGGGATAGATGATATATTATTAAATATTCTTAAACAAAAATTTAATTAAAAAAAAAAAAGGATTTACATTTATTCTTCATTAGTTTTTCTAAGGTAAAGATTATTCAAAATGAATAATAATTTAAATCTTACAATAATTAAAATTAAAAGATTATTTTCGTCTTTATTCAAGTTAAATAAATAAACATATCGAGTAATAAATATAGTATCAACTCGTTAAATAAGAATCTGACTTGGAAATTTTGTTGAATTCTCATACATATTCCTTTACAACTTAAAGTAAAAGCCAAAAATTAAAATATTTTACTACCGCAACTTAATAACAGAGATATATTTTCAAACTTATTTTTTCTTTTTATTTCTTTTTAAATATATATTTTCCTCCTTAAAAAAAATATTAAGTAAAAAAAAAGTAAAAATTAGTAGAATATTAATTAAACGATTGTATAATGAATCCTTTTTATTTAATGCAACCTTATGTTTTTTTACAATCAGTATTAGAATTTTTAGTAGTCTAATCTTAAAAGAGCTATAAACGATTTTGGTGACATTTTCTGTTATTTATATACAGCTTAAAATGTATCTCTGATCAATTTTGTTGTCAAGAATCATAATTATTCTTAGGAATTTACTCTTTTTTTTATTGTTTAAGTAAAGAATAGTAAAAAAGATCCAAAACTTTTTAAATACTGAAAAATGTATTCAGTTTTTTTTAATAATAAACGTAGTTAAAAAATGCCATACTCAATATCTGTCTGGTTGATCTAACGGTAAACTTGTCGCCTCAAATCAATTTTTTTTAACAGCTTATTTCCGAGTCAGAGATTCTGACGTTTAAATCCTAATAAAGATAACTTAATTTTTTTTAATTTAAATATTTTAGACAGTGGATACCGGCTATTTTGATGATTGGGGTTCAATTAACCACACATCTTAAGAATGGTCGGTCTGAGTCTGTACAAAAGAACACCTCGTTTATATGTAATTATATTATCCCCATCTCATTGGGCCATCGGGTTGTTTATTGTTCATAAGTTCAACGTACACATTAAATTTTGTTTGTTTTCTGAAGAGGGTGGCAAAGTGAATGGAATGCTATCAACAATAAAAACATTTCATCTAGTTAGGAACACTGCGTCACCGTGGAGCTCTTCATGCAGGAAGACCCGTCGAGAAGAGGTTATTATTTCCCGTCTGCGAATAGGGAACACTAATTTTATTCATGGAAACCTCATGAATCAGATGTGTTCGCTGCGACTGCTTACTAACAGTACACTACATCTTTATGAACTCCTTATTCGGCACAGCGTCGGAATTTTAAATTAGGAACTAACATCAGAAACATTTTAGGAAGCAATATAACGATTTTATCGAATGTTTATTTCTTAAGAACCTGCGTTGTATAGGAATATTTAATAATTACTTTAATGTGTGTTTTTAGTGTTATTATTTTTATTATTTTATGTGTGTTTACTATTTTGCCTTTGTTATTATGATTTTTGATTTTTATTTTTTATTTTTATTACTGTTATTTAGTTCATATGTCCGTGATATTTAGGGTTTGTGTTGTTGCAATAGTTTGTTTATTGTAGAAGCATTGCTGTCGGGCACTAATAACGAATCTTCGTAATGCGCTCCAAACGAAAAAAAAACATTTTTTCGTCATTAACTATAATTAATCAAATGATAATAATAATAACAATAATAATCAATTATTATTTGATTGGTTCGATGCTAATCACCATAACTTTCTGCTGCGTAAAACTTTTTTGCATTCAGAATATTTACACATACGTCTTGGACACCAGTTACATACGAGTATATATTACTTTTCTACAAACAAATTAAAAAAAAAAAATCCTTGATATTTTAATATATGACTCATCAAATTAGTTAAATCTTTACACAAGATTTATTGCTATGGTTCATCGTAATTGCTATGGTTTTTATCATAATTAGTTGTTGAATTATAAAAACAAAAAAAAAGTCCCTTTCGGCACACCGGAAAGAGGAGATAGATTTCACCGGTGCTAAATAGGAGATAAAAAAGATTTCCACCTTAAAGTTAAGAAAAACTTTAAATTTACTCAATACGACAATGGTTGCATGTGAAAAAAGTATCACATGTTTAGCATACGACAGGCCCCTTCTACTTGTAATTGCCAACATTTTGGTCATCCCTTGCCGTAAGGGTTGATCATATCAAAAATCGTTACAGACAAAAGTTGTACATAATGTTTAGAGGACTAACGACCACTTTAAACCGATTCGATATTGTCCCTATTTTTTGTCTTCGAAACCCCATTTTTTCTAACCACCTGGGCCAATGGTTGGTTATATCAAAAAACTTTACTTAAATAAAATTTAGGCTCTTATCTAAAGAAGAGTAGGAATTTTAAATGAATTCGATATTTTACTTCATAAGAAACTTATAGCGATGTTTTTTTTTTCGAAAAGCACCCCCATGGTCCGATTTTTGCCATTAACGAACTCAACCGAGATTTTGGGTCGTTATATTTTATGTATCAATTTGAAAGTGATTGGCACAAAATTTCGGCAGTTATCAAGTCCACAAGAAAGTGAAAAAATATATATATAAATATATATATACAAATAAGCTATTGAACTGACAGCGATTTTGGGATCTGGGGGAATGTGAAACGCGAAGATACGTCGAAATTTTCCGGAAATCGAATTATGGTACCCATTACAATAGGTAGCTTTCTTATGAAATCTACCTAAAAAAAAAAATGACATGCATCGAGGGGTTTCATTGAAATCCCTCAAAGAACTGTATATGTATATGTCGCAGGGAAATGATGAAAACGGAGATTTGATCAAATCCCTTAGGTAGATGATCAATTCACGGAAGATGTTCAAATTACAACTCTGTGGGGTAATTTCCCTAAAGAAAGTAAGTGATTTGATCAAATCCCTTAACTGTTTTAGTGAAAAGAAGAAATAATATAATTAATTTTGTTTAAAGTTTAAAATTAAGTTAAGTTAGTTTTGTTTAAAGTTAATTTTGTAATTAACTTTATAGAAAAAATCAACCACAGAAAATTAACGAGAAGTAATTATTGATATAAAAAAAATCAAAATTAATTATAAACAACATTAATAAATAATACAAATTAAAAAAATTAAATTAATAAATAATACAAAATTAACTTAAAACTAAACTAAACTTTAAACAAAATTAACTTTTACAAAATTAATTATATTATATCATCTTTTCACTAAAACCACCCCACACAGAGTTGTAATATTAACATCTTCCGTGAATTGATTTGATCAAATCCTCCGTTTTTATCATCTCCCGGCGACATATACATACGATTATACAGTATACATAAATTTATAATAAATATTAATAAGTACATATAAATATGAGTGTAGAAACATTGATAAAGTTCAAAACATAAAAAACAAAGAAAACGCTAGAAAATATTCTTATTAATCACACAAAGAGCAATTAAAACAGAAACAATAAAATAAATTAAAGAAGCAACAAGAGTAAGTGGCGAAACGAAATGAAGAATTTTAACGATGTACAACGCAGGGTAGCTGATTCACCTCAAATCTCAGTGAATTTACAAATCTAGCATATGTAGTTGCTTTAGGCACTTTAAATCCTTACTATTATCCAGGAGGTTAATCGCGAGTCAGTTCACACGTTTGTTCAGTCTCATTTTGTAATCGCCGTATCTCCTCTCAAACGATTAGTAATCCCAGATTAATCGTGTATTTCTGTTTTTCTCCGTTTTTAATGTTATTTTAGAATACTTTAAATTAATTATAATGAATTAAAATCTACAGAATTCTGATAGTAACAACCGATCATTATCCTATGGGAAATAGAAGGTCTGTATAAGAAGAAACAGAAGGAACTGTATACCGCTACATCAAATGGTCAGCAACAGATTTTTTAACACACGACGTCACATTAACGTAAGATTTATTTTTAAGAATATAACAAAAATAAAAATAGAAGATAAAATAATAGCTGACGCGGATTTTTAGGGATCGTAAAAGTTCATCGCAAACTTACAATTTTTTTTTCCTTTACATCATCTTCTCAACAACTTTTTTTTTCCTTTTACTACTAGTATTACTATTATTATAGTTCATTTAATCGCTCATTCGTCTCTTTTTCCCCTCTTACAATACAGACCTTTTCTTTATCAAATACATAAGATCAGATAATAAATCAGTTCTAACTGTTCTTTTATTATTTCCATTCCCTTTTTTTCTTTAAAAAATAAAAAATTGATATTTTTTATTACTTTCCTCAAAACAATAAAATTTAAAGAATGTCTATTCTTTTTCAATAAAAATAATAAATGAGTTTTTTTTAACTACACGGTTCATTAGTTTAAGTGATACCTCTACATTTTTTTAAATTTTTATTAACAATGTTTTATTTTTAGCACTTGTTAAACTAATAGAAGTTACTATATATTTTTAATTAGGTGTTTATCTTTGAAAAATCAACATTTCCTGTTGATTTTTCTACTTTGAAAAAATAATAAAAGATTATTTATTATAAAAAACAAAAATTATGTATTTGATCTTTTATCAAATTAAAAGCCAAAGTTATGCATTTCACTTGACACCTACTTGAATCAACTCCCAGATTATTTTTCCTAGATGTCATTCTTCAAAATTATTAATTTTCTCATCGTCCATGTGCAATTCAAGTTTTCCAATAGTACGAACTGTTACAATTATATTTATTTCAAATAACAGAGATACTAATCCGCAATTTAAGTTCGTAATAGTTTTTCTGTTTAATGTTATTTCAACTTCTGAAGATTAAGCTTGGCATTGTTCCGGGAGAGAAATAATTCCAGATCTAAATTTTCATATTACTCTTTCCTTATTACAATATTTAATTTCTAAAAACTTTTGAGCTGCTATGGAGAAAAACCATCTGTTCTTATTTAATTCTTCAATAAGATTATTTTTTGTTATAATTTTTTTAAACATTATACTGATCCCCGGCCACCACACCATTCCCGACGATCCAAGCCTTGATAGGCTTTATAATTCTGGACCCCGCTGACCGATTTTTTCAAACTTGGTAAGCAGGTACTAGCTTCGGAAGTAAAAAATTTATAAAATGTTTCCAAAATTGATAAAAAGGATGTGGGTGTTTTGTGTGACATAAAATTTAAAATCTTTACTGGAGCAATTTAGCAAAATGTTTTGAAGATTTATTTATCGAGACTGTAAATTACCAAAAATGTTTATTTAATATTCATCACCAATCGCAAAAAAATGACTTCACATTTTTTTCCTTTTTTTATCAATATCTTGCTTAAAAAACCGAGTAAACGGTAGTTTTTGCTATTATTTAAATTTTATCAATAGGACTTTAAACCATTATACCTTCGATTTGCCCATCGCACTCAAACAGTCTATGCTTTAAAAAAATATTTTTTTCGCTTTTATCCCACCAAGCTGATTCTAGGGGTAAACGTCATCGCAAATCATTTGTTTAACGGCTAATTTTCGAAGTCGAAGGTTCTCAGATTGAAATCCTAGTAAAGGTCGGTTGCATTTATACGGATTTAAATGCTTGACAGTGGATAACGGTGTACTTTGGTGATTGGGATTTGATTAACCACACATCTCAAGAATGGACGGCCTGAGTCTGTAGATGGCTACACTTCACGTATATGTCATACATATCATTCTCAACTCAATGCGTCATGGAGGAGGGGTTGCTTATTGTTCACTTTCTTTCTTTTTCCTGTTTTGCTTCCGGTAATTACCGTTCAGATAAATACTTCAGAGGATGATATGTATGAGTGTAAATGAAGTGTAGTCTTGTACAGTCTCAGTCCGACCATTCCTGAGATGTGTGGTTAATTGAAACCCAACCACCAGAATACACCGGTGTCCACAAATTAGTATTCAAATCCGTGTAAAAATAACAGACTTTACTAGGATGCTTATTGTTCACTAGTTGAACCGATTACAACATACACATAAGGAAATATAACATTTTTTGAACATTTATAAAATCCATTTTAAATCGTCTCGCAAGTTAGCCAATGAATTTAAAATGTAAAAATCTTAATTCTTTTACTCTTTAGTTTATTTTCTCCAACCAATTTTTCAGGTACTGCCGGGTCTGGGTGGGCGTGTGTGTGTGTATGTGTTGTTGCACTATCATTCGGCTGGCTGTTTAGAAACTTTTAAATATTAATTATTCGAATTGTCTGTATTACAATTGGCGTTTAAATCATGAAAACATAAATTCCAACCAAATTACACTTAGAGAAAAAAAAATTGTTAGCTGGAAATGGTAAAGAGGTTTATAATAAACGTAAAAAAAATAAATGCGTGATCGGAAGTGGTGGAGGGTTAAAAAGAAATTTCCAACACAAAATTTGTAGATCATTGAAAAATTTACAATTTTTGTAGAGGTCACTTTTTAACATAACCTCAAAATTTACAAGAAAAATGCGAAAAAACGTCTTTTTTTCGTTTTTTATTTTTCATTTCCGCAAAAGTTTTGAAGAAACTCTGTGAAAGTATACACCTTTATGTATCTTAAATAACCACAATTTTTTTTGACGTCAACTTTCGCCTCAAATCGCAATAATACCATTTTTCACCCCTTTTCAACTACTCAAATTAACCCTCCACCTACCCCCAATCAAGCATATACTTTTTTTACGTTTATTATAAGCCACTTTACCATTTCCAATTATAGAAGTCCAGGTAACAATTTTTTCCCCTCTAAATGAGTTATTTCGATCGGTCTGTAATTAAGACTTAAAATTTATTCATGTAATGGCCTATTAATATTGCTGATAGAATTTACGAAGAAAATCTAATTTATATTCTAATCAGTACACCTCCAGCTTACCTTAATGTAATTTCATATCGTAATGGGTCTTATTTCAAAAGTGGAGACATTTCTTAATTTTCATTTTTTGAATTCCTAACATCGTTATACAAATTACTTATGGATTGAGTAATAATATGTAACATTAAATTGTTTACCGTATATGTCGTTAGTAGTTTTACATTTCAATCTGTCTTATCATATTTATATCATTAGCTGTAAATTTTACTCATTTCCATTTATATTGGCGGTTTTCCCACCGACTGTCGGTAGCGTCTACTTACTTGCCTTTTCACACCGACTATGACCCAACTCTCCTACTCCGCGTGACCGTGTACAAGCGCTGCGAAAACAGTGCCGTGTACGTGTCTTATAACTGTGACTAGGAATGATTCACTTGACACTCTCTCTGCCTGGGTGTGTGTGTTCTATTGTTAAAAAATGTCTAGTTTCACCTGATTTACAAATTAAGAGTAAAAACATAGTTTATAATATTTATTGTTATTTTTAAAGTTTAAAAACATCCAGTGATAGTTTACGTATTTTGCCAACGTTCAATAAGCTACAGCACATGCTTGTATTTCTCTCTTAACTGTTGAACGAATTAATTACTGCAAAGGGTAATGAGAGCGCCACAAAGTAAAACACACGTTGCAAGAGGAAATTAATTACGGCGGTAGCGTATTCACTTTAAGGAAAATTTTTAAGGATCTAGGATTTCATTCAAAAACTGTTACGGTGGTAGATAGTTTTTAATGGAAAGGCAGGCAAGATATTGTTTCATTACGAGAGGTAATCCATCAAAAAATGTACAATATTCGAAATAAGAAAATCCTCACCCTGTTATTTATTTGGATGAAACTTTGGTAAATCAAAACCACTCGAAAAATTATATTTGCCAAAATTTGTCAAGTACACGCTTGAAGGTTCCTGTCTGTAAAGGTTGCCGTTTAATTTTGTGTCATGCTGGATCGGCCAAGTATGGTTTATTAATAATGCCAAACTATACAACGAGGTTTACAGCAAGTATGGGTCACGGAGTACAACGCCTTCCACCATACCACTGTCAATTTAACCCAATTGAACTTCTGCGGGCTTAGATTAAGAGATGTTACTGATAGAAACAATAATTTTATAATGAAAGGTATTAAAGTGGTTCTGAATGATGCACTGAACGGTAACCAGTGACGATTGGGTTAGATGAGTTAGTCATGCTGAAAAACTTCAGGAAGACGATTATGTGAAACAAGGGCTGCAAAAATAAAATTAAATCTCCGTGACGACGAAGGTAGTGAGCCTGACGATTTGTCGAAGTTACTTTTTTTTATTTTAAGGTTGCAAAATAAATTTGTATATTTTACTTAAATTTTGTGGAAAAAGTGTTTACTTTTTTCTGTTTTTCATATACAGAACCGTTTGTACATCAGTAACATTAATATTATTGAATGTAATGTAAATTTAAGTGATCATTTATTTAACCACCTTTCAGTGAGTGTGAGTGGTCAACATCGCAGTTCCGAAGATTTACATCGAAATTTCCTGATATAAAACAAAACTGTTTTGACTTATCAGTAATTTACTAAACTTATAAAAGTTCTTTAGAATTCTTATTTTACTTGAATTATTTTTAGAACAGGCCAATAAGAAATAAAGTTTGATTAATGTTTTCTTATCGTAACTGCTTTCTGGTTGGTTTATCGTTCACGCTATGAAAATATTACATGTGTATCTTTTACAATCCTACATTAAAATTAAACCTACAGTAGTATTCATCAAAAACTTACATGGAATAATCACATAGTATAACCAAAAATAAACAAAAAAAATTCGTAATTACAAAATTAGGTAAATAGAAAAATAAACATTGAAAATTATTATTGTAAAAATAATAATGATTATGTTACTTAGATCAGATTATTTTATTGTAACATATTTTTGTACAAAATACAAATATTTTAGCCTTCTCTTAATCCTTAGAAGACTACAAGGTCAATAAACAGTTTTGAAATGTATAAATTTTGGGTTGATGAACGTTTCAGTTTCTCCTTTGTTAGAAGGAACCCATACAATGTAGAGGATAGGAGTTTGTCTCACAATTTGGTCTTGTTAATAGCAACACTAGAAAATACACTTCCTGTTGCAACAGAAGAATGTGGTAAGCAGAGCACTGCCTTCAAAAATTTTGTAAAATTTGGGATGTTCACAGATAACTCTGTGAACTTTGCTAACTGCCATTCCCTGCCTAAATCTTCATAAACACTTCCTGCAATTACATTAGGTGAATCAGTTAATGATTCTCTTGATACTAACAGTTCTTTTGCAATTTTCTGGGCTCAACATAGACAGATTCTTAAAAGAGGATTGCAAAAATTTACCCTCTTCAAAACCTGTTTGCAGAATCCAACAGGATGACACTTGACTTAAAATTCCTTGTTTTTTCAATTTATTCAGTGTTCTTCAGCTGCAGTATAAGCCTACAATCTAACTTCTAAATATAATTCTCAATATCTAAGAAAGAAGTGTTTATTATCTGCAAGAATTAAGAGCAACTGGTGAAGCCTATATGAAGTACCCTGATACACGTGTGTCATGTGGTAGGAAAATTGCAACGAATAAAAAATATCCTTTTACGACAGGATTTTGGAAAGCATGTAAAGTTGACTAGGCTTGCTCTATTCCATCTTCTACAACACAAAAATTAAAATAAGACAGTAATGCATTCCACTGTTCTACAATCCTTTGAACATCATTCATAGACAACCATTGTATTTCAGCTAAAGTTATGACCTTTAAGATTCAATAAATATTGGATCGCTTTAAATTTTTCTTATCTTTTTGGTTTCTTTTGAATGAAATTGGATATGACACTACAGAGCTCTTCAAAAGCATTTGGAAGGTATTAACAGTGCAAACTTCTGAAGTTTACAAACTAAAGCTGTGATAAATGCAACTAGATATATATATAAATGTTCATTCAACTCTTTAAGCCTAGCTTGAATTCCTATATGCTGTCCCATCATCACAGAGGCATTATAAGCGGTAAATCCTAACAAGTTTGTGAATGGTACTAATTTTTCAAGCAGCAAAATAATTGCTTTTAACAAAAATGAACTACTAACTTTATGTTGGTGATGCTTAGGAATGAGTCTTCTACCATTTTTGAATCATCATAATGCCAAATAGAAACGGTTAATAATTTTGTAAAAGAATTGATTCATCAAAAAGAATTTTTCTTTAGTTTTTCTGATAGATATTTCTAGCATCAACCATTAAAGCAGTACTTATTAAACATGGAATGCAATAATTAAAATATTAAATGTGGTTAAAAATTGTAAAAATTTAAAAGCACCAACAATAGTAAAGAAAGCTACCCCTAACTTTAAATACCATTTAAATGTAAAAAAAAAGGGTCCAAACTTACAAAATAATTAACTGATGGTAGTGTATTCATTAATACTAAAGGAAGATTGTGCTCTATAATTCTGCTTCAGTAACTTTATTATGTAATGAGGAACAGATGCCGTCAATAGAATGGTGGCTATACTAGAGATGATGATTATACATTCTACATTTACTTTATACTAAGGGGTGTTTGCATGTCTAAGAATAAGGCTTCCGTTACTGTTAATTTTGGTATTACGGTATTTACAATACAGCATTTGTTTTTTGTTATCACTAGGCTGAATTCAAGATTTTAATAGGGTTCATCAAACCAAGCACTACTAAACTTTTGTTCTTTAGCTGAGATAGGTGAACTAGTATCTGAGAGTGAATCATTACTATTTACATATTTAGTCACATTACTGCCCTGTGTGTCAAGCAACTCTTTCAGCTAGATGATCACCAACTCTTTGAAATTACAAATATAAACTATATTTTTTTGTGTTTTTTCCAGCCTCATTATACTGTATATGAATTTTTTATACACACAATACAACACTTACCACTAAAAATAATTAGTAATACTATAGAAGTAGTCCATCACACTACATATGCAACCCAAACACAGAACATAATGAAATGAAATGAGCTTGTGAGCGTGAGCTAGCATGAAAAACTTTAAGTTTGGCAATTCCCCTGGCAGGGTTCATACAGTGATGATTAAAATTTACATGATAATCAAGTCGTTAGGAAATAATTTTGCTAATTAAATTTTACTTGTGTTTAGTCAATAAATGACATTTGATTTTTATAAATATAATGCCTCTGAAAAAAGGTACTAGATTTTTATAAAAAATACTGAACTACTAAAATTTTTCATAATTATTCATACAGCTCATGTAAAAATTAAAAAAATAACAGAAATAGTCAATGGACTAATAATGAAGCTAATAAAAGACTTAACATTAAAAGAAAGGCTATTTGCATTTGCACTTTAAGAGAGTGTACGAAGCTTCAGCTGACAGGACTTAAAGTCATTAGGTTCAATGTTCAGCCACCACATCTGAAATAAATACCACAAATGACCTACACTTATTATACACTGGCTGTCAAGGTCTCAGTGACTTCAGGTAGAGGTAGAGCATCTGACTTGCATCCACATAACCCATCATCAAGTGAATGAAAAAGATATTGGTAGTAAGTACGACAATCTACCAGTGAAAAAAGCAGTAAGAGGCAATAGCTTCAAAATTAGTTCCAGAGAGCACATGCTCATTATTGGTTTAGAGTAACTTTACCTAGGATGGAAACACCAAAAATAACAATTTTTTTTTACCGTATTTAACTAAACTACCTAAGTCATAGTTCATAAATGAATTTTTATCACTCTCCTTCTGCTTTGAACTTAAATAAAAGTACCAACAAATACATATGCATACCAAAAATATATTTTATCTGAGCCAGACTTCTAGAAGTAATAAATTATTTAACATTTATGTTTCTATCAATAATGGTTTTCCTATGTTTTAATCAGATTCAAGGATATGTGGTGATATCTTGATTACATGGTATCTGAGCGGAGGTTAGTTTGTACATTGCTAAATTCATTTTGAGATAATTTCTGCATATACTTTCTAGATGGATTAAATAACAATATTAAACTTCATGCATAACTTTTACTTTTTAAATAAGATTTTAATAAAATCAACTATAAAGAAAAATAATATAGAAAAATATAGTACTATTCAAAAGTTTTTTACATTCCTAAAGTGTACATTGCAATCTGTTCATCTAATAAACAATAAGCAACCCCCCCATGGGCCAATTATATGAGGATGATATAAGTGACATGTAAATGAAGTGTAGTATTGTACCAGTCTCAGACCTACCAATCCTAAGATATGTGGTTAATTGAACTCTAACCACCAAAGTACACCTGTATCCACTATCTAGTATAAAATCAACTAGCTTTTACCAAGATTCTAATCTCAGAACCTTCGACTTCAAAAATCAGCTGTTAAACAACTGATCTGCGACTGGAAGTTAACCACAAGACTAGTCAGGTGGGCTAACACTACAAAAATGTAATGATAAAATTAAATCTAAATAATTTTAACTTCCCCAGCATGCATGAAAGCCAATTTCTGGCTTATTATGCAAATTCTAGTAAGGAAATACTGTTTCCATATACTACCACACGTAGAGCTTACATCCAATTTAGTACCAAAAAAGAAGCACCAAATTACAAAAAAAGAAACACCAGAAGTACCAAAAAGATGCACCAGAAGTACCAAAAAAGATGGCTATTGAATCTTCTTAGAAATTGTATTGGCCACAAATATTTGTGAGTGGTTTCCAATCTCTTTCCATGGTTCCTACCTCTTCAAGAGAATGATCAGGAGTAGATTGGAGTAGTTAAAAGTCTTACCCAGGACCAATTAATGTAATCAATGTCAATATAACTTAATATATTTATAAAAATTAAAGGCTATAGTTGCATACGATGCATACCCTTTCTCTACCCAATTTCACCCTTAGTATCCCTTCATTCTAATATCATAACATGTATACAAAAAATAAAACCTGTAAGAAAATATACTACTAAACTGGGTATTTGATTCTATGAGATCAACCTGTCACTAGAATTAAAAATGGTTAATTAAAAAGGGTACGTAGTATAGGCTACCTAAGAATAAGAATTTCCAGAAAACTCAAATTAAAAATTTATTTACTCTAAAATACGACAGGCCCATATATCGGATCATCATCTTCTTTCTTTCTCTTCATAGTACTACATTTTTTAACTGCATGAAATAGTCCTTTACTTATTCTTGCTCTGTTAATTTCTTTGAGGATATTTAGTGCACTATGACTGGGTTCAATTACTAAGTGTTTATATAAACATAATTTCCTAAGCAACATCATTAAAAGACAAGACAGCATCATATACTAAACTTTGAGTGCATCAAGTCCAATGAAAGCAATTTGGGAAGTCTATTTCAGATGACACTATTGAAAGATTCCTAAGGATTTTGGGTACTGCCATAGAAACCTTTTATGGAAATTTTCACATCTGATAGACTTTCAAAGTTCGATTTTATAACTTAAGCTACAGCTGGCGGTAAATAGTGTTTTTATTGTTCATCTGTGATTTTGGATCGACTGAATTTGCACTAGAAATTTTTCCCAACAGCAATTTTTCTGCAGTCTTTGATAAATGGATACTTTATTTAAAGCATTTCTTCACATTTTTTCTAAATTGAATAAAAAGACTAAAATAATTCTGCAAGTTATTCTTTAAGCAACCGTCTCAAATGAGATCCCATTCACTTTTGTATGTGCTCAATATATTCCAGCTTTACAATGGGAACATAATCAATGTACAGCTTTCTTTTGAGTACCTAAATGAAGGCTTTGCAATCGCTACCACTATCACCCAAGTACTTTGTATACCTATTATTATTATTACTCACAATCATCAAATATGGCCACTGCACTAGCAACTTCCTTTCGGCCACTAACTCCAGTATAGTTCATCATACAACTGGTAATTTCCAGTTTTTCTTTAACATTTTTTTTAATTTTCACTCCCTTGGCAGTACTTTCTAGTATTTCAAAATCTATAACCTTACCTGTGTCAACACTGGTAGTATTTATTGAAAATTAAATATTTATTTAGTAAACTTTTTAACAGAATTATTATTCAGAAATTTTAAATGACCAAATTTGATAACATTGAAAAGGAAATTGTAAAACTGAAAACAAGAAAAAAATGATATAATTAAATCAATTTATAATATTTATGAAATGAAATTCCATAAATTCAAAAATGGAAAAACAAGATGATATAAAATCTTTTTCTAATAAACTGTTGGAAATAAATGATGAAAATTAAAAAATAGAACAAAAAAATTTAAATACTAAAAATAATAATGTAAACCAGTACTCGAGAAAGAATTGTATAAGCTATAATCCAGGATCTCCTTTAAGGAAACTTTGGCATATTTTTGTTATTTTAAATAGAGTATCATATGTAACTGGGTTTCAGTTAAATGATGTAATGACTGGCAATCATAAAATTTTTTAAAGAAATGCTGACACTTGTAGATTACATCAAATTATAGTCAAATTCAATAGTTTTTGAACTAAAATCGAGTTCAAGTTAAAGTAAAATTGTTAAACTTTCATATTGGTTGGGAGAATCAGTATAACCTTGTTTACATGAATGAATCTAAGTCTCCTGAAAAGTAATAGATCTTCAAGGTGGCCAGCCAAATGTATAGAGAAAAGTGGTGTTCCATAATGGGAAAATTTATGATCCCATAAATAAATGGCAATACATCTGAAGATAAGTTATTTTATTAAATTAAGTTATTGTTAAATTTATTGAGTTAAATCCTTAAAGGTATGTACTGAAATACCTTAATAATAATTATTAGGTAATAATTAAATACATATGTAACAAAAACATATTGTTAAATCATAAATTAGTGAATTAAGACTTAAAGGGGACTACCGAGTTCAATTATTGGTTGTTTTTCAATTCCATTTTTACTTGTGTATTATGTAGAAACAGTCAATTACTGAATTACATAATTTAAATTTTAATTACTTACAAACTTCAGAGAATCTACAACATTTTAAGTGTTAACCTACAATTTGTTTAGGAGCTTCATAGGGGTAGTATCTTTCTCTGGATAGATAGATTGATGATTTTTTCTTTTTGGTTATGGGAATGCGTGTATGGTATGAGTGTGTATGAATGCAAGTGTGAGAGATTTGTTTTGTCTGTACATTATCGATAATGCGGATACGAGTGATACCTATGGGCGTGTGAAAAAATGGTGTTTGTGGTTCTATATATTATGCAAATTCATTTTTACCAGTTACGAGAAATGAATTTTTAAATTCATGTTAATAATAATGGGAGGTATTTATAGTATATTGCTGTGCAAGAGTGATAATGATGTAAACAATAGCTTCTTAATGAGTCAGAATAAACTAGAAGATTATCTTTCTAGCTGAGATATGCATTAAGTCAGTCGATGAGGCTTCTTATAATAGGCAGACTTTTACAGGAAATATTTTATTCCTGTAAGGCCTATGGTACATCCTTTCAAGATATCTTTCTTTTTCCAACCTAAGTTCTTTAATTACCTGTCTGTTAGTGTAAGAAGTACCTGTAATCTGAATCAACTTAAAGTAGTGTTTTTTCTACTTTACAATTGTTAAGGTGGAAGCATTATATTCAGTGATGATTTAGTCTAAATGAAATAGTTGTCAATTTTAAATTTAATTTGTATCTTTTTTAACTCTGACAAGGTACAAATCAAGTATGCTGTGTTGTCTGTGTGAGAGAAAGATAACTGAAGAAAACAGTGTGTGAGTGTGAATGTAGTTTATCATTTTAATGTTTTAATTGTAATTGTTAATCTGGTATTTCTATCTATGGTCAAGCTCTTTGTAGGTAGCATATTTTCATATGCAACTACAGTAATATTTTTATCAATAACAGAGCAAATTTACTGACATATTACAACTGATTAAATATCAGTACACACTAAACAAGTGCTTTATATTTAATACAATGCATTGTGTACTATCTCTTGTCTTTTTCATGTGGTTATTATGTATTGATGTAGTTGAAATTAAATTTATTTGTTATTAATATTGTCTTGTATTTCAAATGCTCCAGTTTTTTTTTTCATTTTATTTGCGAGGAACTAATAAAATCAGTTATGAAATTGTACTTACATTCTTGAAGTTTGACATGACATAACCTAGAAATGTCACCTCAACTTATATCTAAACTAGCACAGAGTCAACATATTAACGCTTCCTTCTTTTTTCATTTATTCCTGTGCCACCTGCAGGATTTTTAAGTATATTTATTTGGATTTTCAGGCCTTTTTTGTAATTAACCAGAAAAACAAAATAAACGAATTATCAACTCAAAATTAATTGACAATCCCAGAGTGTTTACTTGAAGCTGCACTAATAACTCTAGCAATGATGACAACTGCCTTTTTAACTTAAAATATACATCCGTACAAATGTATTAAATATTACTTTAGTACTGTTCATTATTCAAAAAAAATGTTTAGTAAAATACATCGGCATGTAAATGTTCGCGCAAGGTAATCTTCGGTAATAGGAAAAAATGAAAATCAAATTGCTAAACTTTGGTGTGACTTCTAATACAAAATAAAATTTGGATATATATTGGTATTACAAGTTGTAAAAATGCTGCACTTCTAGCTGAGAAGTATTCCGTATTTTTTTATGTAAATCTATTCAAAGGATAAATTTACCTTCAATTATTTGTGATGCGTTTTACTTTCAAAAAAATAAAAATACCAAATAGGCTAGGGAAATTCAAAGCCCTTCTTTTTCCCCCAACCCAACAAGTCTCTCCCTCAATTTACAAAAATCACAGTATTGCATTTTTAAAACTAGGTTCTCCCATGAAAGTAACAAGGTGTAGCATTGCGCACAGTATTCGGCGCGCATGCGTATATGCTCGTCCCAAAATCTCATTTTCTACCGGGTTATTTGAAAATATAAGTAAGGGATTGGGACAAATGTTTTTAGTTGTACAAAAATGTTAAATACATGATAATGATTAAACGAGCTAACAATCGAATATTTATTAAATATAATAAATTTTTTTTTTTAATAATCCTTAATAAAAATAAATATTTTATAAAAGTCTATTGATTCTTAAGATTGAAATTGACTGTTAATTAAGATAAAATTCAAAATAATGAATGAAAACCTAAACAAAGAAACAGGGGACACATCTTATGAAGTGCAACGTCAAAATTTTATAACTAAAGATGATATTTATTTTGGTCAATCTTCAGAATTGATGACTTTTTAGTTTAATTAAAAATATTATCACAAAACAATTTTTGAAAGAAATTGCTTTTAATAATCTAATTTACACGGGAAAATGAGATATTACTTATTTTTTTACGGATACCAAAATGAATATTACTTTATAATACTGAAATTAAAATAAAATGTTGTTTAGTGAAAAATAATTTTATATTCAATAAACATATTTTTCTAATGAGTCAAATGAAATTCAAGGGATTTTCTGGGTAAACCATTTTAAACCTATTGCAATAAAGAGAACAATTGTTCTGCATTCAGGTTTGATATCTTATCCATTTTGTTTTACAACTCTAACTCATTTTTTTACCTGGACGAAGAAAATAATTTTCTCTCGGATACTTGTTACCTTCATCGGTGACACCTTGTTACTTTCATCATGGGTTCTCCCTCTATAAATTATGAGACCTTGCCAATGGTGAGGGGCTTGAGTTATCAGTAATACAAAGTAGCTGGACCGAAAATGCAACCGTATAGATTCCTATAGATACTGAAGATACTTCTTATAGATACTAAAGATAGATTCCCGAAAGAGGGTGCTGCCATATCAAAATCACTCGACCTGAGTTCTATGCAGCTAAAAGCAATGTAAAACTACAGCTGCTTTTTTCCAATAAAATATAACTCTGTATTTTCAAATAATAAAAATGGAGGTGCCTTCCTTTTTAAAATATTCTGTTGGTAAAGTAGTCTCCCGTTTGAATCTCCGGATGGGGACTACTAAGGAAGAGGTCTCCAGAAAATTAAAAAATAATATTCTCACATCAGAGCATGGAATGTTAGGGGGGAAATGAATAGATCTGTAAATTTAGTTTAAGGTTCGGAGGGAAAACTTTGTCAGGTGATTTTAGAATAATTAATGCAGCTTCAAATAAAGGACAGGCAGGAGTAGGTTTCATAATGAAGAATAACATAAGTGTAGAGTATTTCAAAATGCATAGTGATAGAATCATTGTAATAAGGATAAATTAAAGCCGAACCCGAAACAATTGTTAATGTCTATATACCCACAAATGCTCATGATGATGATGATGATGATGAGGTAGTGTGTATTCGAAAAATTGATGAAGCAATTTCTTACACAAAAGGGGATGAATATTTAATAATAGTTGGAGATTGGAATGCAAGTTGTAAAAGGCAAGGAAGGAAATATTGTGGGTGAATATGGGCTGAGAAAAAGGAATGAAAGAGGGAACTGACTTAAATAGTTTTGCACAAAGTATAATTTAGTAATGGCCAACACCTAAGAATATACACATGGAAAAAGCCAGGTGATACTGCAAGGTATCAGATTATTATATCATGGTAAAGCAAAGATTTATAAATCAACTCATCAACTGCAAAGCTTACCCTGAAGCAGACATTGATAGCGATCATAATTTAGTGATAATGAAATGTAGATTGGGGTTGAGAAACCTTAAGAAAAGGTGTCAGATGAATCAGTGGAATTTAGAGAAGCTTGAGGAAGAGGAGGTAAAGAAGATTTTTGAGAACATTGCAAAGGGTCTGAGTAAAAAAGATTAGGGTACAAAATGTAGAAGAATAGGAGAATATTAAAGAGGAAATTCTTAAATCAGCAGAAGCAAACTTAGGCGGAACAAAGATAACTGGTAGAAAACCTTGGATGTCAGAGGATGTATTGCAGCTGATGAACGAATGTAGAAAATATAAGAATGCTAGTGATGAAGAAAGTAAAAGGAATTATCGGCATTTAAGAAATATTATAAACATAAAGTGCAAACTAGCAAAATAAGAGTAAATTAAAGTGTTCAGAAGTGGAGAGAGAAATGAACATTGGTAATATAAACAAAGCATACAAGAAAGTTAATGAAAATTTTGGGGTGCATAAATTAAAATCTAATAATGTTCACACAAAGATGCTATACAGATTTATAATACAAAAGAAAAATTTGATTAAGTGGATGGAATATATTGAGTTATACGGAGGAAATTAGAAAGAAAAAGGTGTTATTGAGGAAGAAGAGGATGAGAGGGGACAAAACAATACTGAGATCTGGATTTAAGAGAGCATTACGATTTGAATGGCAGAGAGGCTCCTGGAATAGACGGAATACCTGTAGAATTACTGTGCAGTGCAGGTGAGGAAATGATAGATTATACAAACTGGTAATATTTATAAAAAAGGGGCAGTTCCGTCAGACTTCAAAAAGAGTGTTATAGTCATGATACCAAAGAAAGCAGGAAGCAAATAAATGTGAAGAATAAATAACAATTAGTTTAATTAGTCATGCATCAAAAATCTTAACTAGAATTTTATACAGAAGAATTGAGAGGAGAGTGGAAGAAGTGTTAGGAGAAGACAAATTTGGTTTCAGGAAAAGTGTAGTGGCAAGAAAAGCAATTTTAGCACTCAGATTAAAGAAAAACAAACCAACATACTTTGCATTTATAGACCTAGAAAAGGCATTCGATAACGTAGACTGAAATAAAAGGTTAGACATTTAAAAACAAAAATAGGGTTCAAATACAGATAGAAGAAAGATTGCTTACATTTACAGGAACCAAACAGCAATAGTAATAGTTGAGAACATTGGAAAGAAGCTGTAATAAAAAAGGGAGTCTGACAAGGATGTTCCCTATCCCCATTACTTTTTAATCTTTACATAGAACTAGCAGTTAATGATGTTAAAGAGCAATTTAGATCCGGAGTAACAGTATAAGGTGAAAATATAAAGATGCTATGATTTGCTGAAGATATAGTAATTCTAGCAGAGTAAAAAAGATTTAGAAGAAACAATGAACAGCATGAATGAAGTCCTACACAAGAACTACCCATGAAAATGAACAAAACAAAAGTAATGAATGTAGTAGAAATAATGAAGATTGACCACTGAATGTAAAAATAGTAAGAGAAAGAAAGAAGAATTTTGTTATTTGGGAAGTAGAATTACTAAATATGGGTGAAGCAGGAGCAATATAAAATGCCAAACAGTACAGGTGAAACAAGCTTTCAGTCAGAAATATAATTTGCTTACATCAAAATTAATTTAAATGTCAGGAAAAGATTTTTAAAAGTATGTTTGGAGCATAGCTTTATCTGGAAGTGAAACTTGGACGATCAGTGTACCTGAGAAGAAAAGATTGTAAGCTTTTGAATTGTGGTCCTATAGGAGATTGTTAAAAATCAGATAAGTGGATTGTGACAAATGAAGAGGTTAGCAGAGCAAATTGATGAAAAAAGAAGCATTTGGAAAAATATAGTTAAAAGAAGAGACATTTAAGGCATCCTGAAATAGTCGCTTTAATATTGAAGGGACAGGTAGAAAGAAGGAAAAAATTGTGCAGACAGGCAACGTTTGGAATATGTAAAACAAATTGTTAGGGATATATGATATAGGGGGTAACCTAAACGAAACTAGTAACACTAGATAGGGAATCTTGGAGAGCTGCATCAAACCAGTCAAATGACTGAAGACCAAAAAAGCTTTGTTTTTCAAAAATACTATTGCCTTAAAAAAAAACCTAAAAATCATGCAGAAGGAAGTGCATATGTTGACTCTAGTAGATATTGTCCTCTAAAGAGAACAAGATATCATATTACTTTAATGACAAAGACCAATAAGAGCATCCCACAGGATTTCTGAGATCTGTAGCAATCTATACAAACCTGAAAATCGCTTCCAATTAATATTTTACATCCAGTGATTCTGCCTAATTTGATACTTACACTTAACACCGTAAACCAGAAGAATACACGTCCAATAGCTGCTTTCAATTAATAAACCTAAGAAAATGACATTCAATTTTTTTAATAAATGTATCTTACCCTTATACATTTTTCATTAAATGTAATCATAACAGCAAGTCTTCTCTTAAACACAATTGATATAATAATTAAGATTAAAATAAATAATAGTTGGACAAAGATTTACGTGTGGTCTACAGTAGTGATTATATATAGTGTTCAAGAACCAATTAATCGTACTTCAAGTACTGATTCAGGACACGAGTTTTTTAAAACATTTAATCCAGCAGTAGGCTTGGCACCATAATGTGAGATAATTTTTACTAATTTATTATTATTAATCATTTTTATTACATTAGTGGAGAAAATAAAACAGGCAAAAATTTTCAGCTTGCATTATGGTGCACAACTGTACTCGATTGTTTGTCAACGGATTTTGTACAAAATAAAATTCTTAATAAATTTTGTAATAAGTAAAAATTGATCAAACAAATAATTACAAAGATACTGAATATTAAAAAAAAAAAAACTGACTGCTATTTTTTATTGTGACGTTTTCAAAATTTTTATTTTGTAAAGACACTAGGAATTAGATTCCGAAATTTAATTAAAATAGTTATACTCGTTCCTGTGAAATAATTTTTTATTGAAAATCCCAAAATGAAAACAAAACAAAATAAGACTTAGCACGATGTGAACGTTTTTACTTATTTTGTTATCCTGAATCAGTTCCTGAAGTTCGACTATATGTCCTGGAACACTACATATAATACCTTATTACAAAGTGTAGGTAGTTATTTTAAAAGGATTTGTAATCCACTTTGATAATGGTTATATTATTGATGATGACTGTAATCGCAGAACAATGAATAGTGATCTGACACAACGGTACTCATTAAACAGACATCTACGACCTAATCTGTGCTCATTTAACAGGGATCAAGCATATGTTATATATTTTTTTTGTGTAATTGGGATTATAATGGTTAAATCGTCAATAGACATTGGCAATATAATTTGTAAAAATGTTTTACATAGCACGCAGTGTAATGTTATATATGATAATGTAATTTTATTTTATGAGCTCTCGCCGCTTTTTGAAATCCGCGATTCAAATTTTGTCATCAAATATTAAATGTATCTTATTGCAAATCTTTCCTAAAACCCATTTGATATAATAATGCATTTCACCAGGAATCTGTGTGTGTACTACAGTGGTCATGCACAGCCAAATGACACGAATTGTACCTAATTATTTTAACAAGATTTTTAACAATTTTGATTATGATTAGAATATTGATGATGATTGTGAGGATGATGATGATGAAGGTGGTGGTTGGTGATCGCTGAACAATGGCATTGATCTGACCCAATCGGTACCCATTGAAACGTGATCTATGATCTAATCGGTGCTCATTGAACGGGGATCAAGCATTCAATGAACGGTGATTTATGACCTGATCGGTGCTCAATGAATAATGGTGATCGTGATCTGATCGTTGTCAATGACAGCTGATTGGTGATGGTGGTGATTATTTATTGTGAGTGTTATGTTAATGTACTAATACTAACCTAAAGTTTGTTGTGTATTTGGAATTGCAATGGTTAAATCGTCGATAGGAATTGCAATTATAATTTGTAAAAATGTTTGACTTAGCACGCAGTGTATTATATTTTATTTGATAATGTAAATTTATTTTATGAGCTCTCGCCGCTTTTTGAAATCCGCAAATCAAATTTTGTCATCAAATATTAAATGTATCTTATAACAAATCTTTCCTAAAACCCATTTGATATAATAACAGAAATTTTCACCAGGAATCTGTGTGAGGACACAGTAGTCATGCACAACCACATGACATGAAATGTACCTAATTATTTTAACAAGATTTGTAATCCATTTTGAAAATGATTAGATTATTGATGATGATGGTGATGATGGATGATGGTTGGTGATCGCTGAACAATGGCATTGATCTGACCCAATCGGTACCCATTGAAACGTGATCTGTGATCTAATCGGTGCTCATTGAACGGGGATCAAGCATTCAATGAACGGTGATTTATGACCTGATCGGTGCTCAATGAATAATGGTGATCGTGATCTGATCGTTGTCAATGACAGCTGATTGGTGATGGTGGTGATTATTTATTGTGAGTGATATGTTAATGTACTAAAACTAACATAAAGCTTGTTGTGTATTTGGGATTGCAATGATTAAATCGTCGATAGGCATTGAAAATATAATTTGTAAAAATGTTTGACTTAGCACGCAGTGTATTATATTTTATTTGATGAGCTCTCGCCGCTTTTTGAAATCCACGAATCAAATTTTGTCATTAAATGTTAAATGTATCTTATAACAAATCTTTCCTAAAACCCATTTGATATAATAACAGACATTTTCACCAGGAATCTGTGTGAGGACACAGTAGTCATGCACAACCACATGACATGAAATGTACCTAATTATTTTAACAAGATTTGTAATCCATTTTGATAATGATGGTGATGATGGATGATGGTTGGTGATCGCTGAACAATGGCATTGATCTGACCCAATCGGTACCCATTGAAACGTGATCTGTGATCTAATCGGTGCTCATTGAACGGAGATCAAGCATTCAATGAACGGTGATTTATGACCTGATCGGTGCTCAATGAATAATGGTGATCGTGATCTGATCGTTGTCAATGACAGCTGATTGGTGATGGTGGTGATTATTTATTGTGAGTGATATGTTAATGTACTAAAACTAACCTAAAGCTTGTTGTGTATTTGGGATTGCAATGATTAAATCGTCGATAGGCATTGAATATATAATTTGTAAAAATGTTTGACTTAGCACGCAGTGTATTATATTTTATTTGATGAGCTCTCGCCGCTTTTTGAAATCCACGAATCAAATTTTGTCATCAAATGTTAAATGTATCTTATAACAAATCTTTCCTAAAACCCATTTGATATAATAACAGACATTTTCACCAGGAATCTGTGTGAGGACACAGTAGTCATGCACAACCACATGACATGAAATGTACCTAATTATTTTAACAAGATTTGTAACCATTTTGATTATGATTAGAATATTGATGATGATGGTGAGGATGAGAATGATGATGATGGTGATTGGTGATCGCTGAACAATGGCATTGATCTGACCCAATCGGTACCCATTGAAACGTGATCTGTGATCTAATCGGTGCTCATTGAATGGGGATTAAGCATTCAATGAACGATGATTTATGACCTGATCGGTGCTCAATGAATAATGGTGATCGTGATCTGATCGTTGTCAATGACAGCTGATTGGTGATGGTGGTGATTAATTATTGTGAGTGATATGTTAATGTACTAAAACTAACCTAAAGCTTGTTGTGTATTTGGGATTGCAATGGTTAAATCGTCGATAGGCATTGAAAATATAATTTGTAAAAATGTTTGACTTAGCACGAAGTTTATTATATTTTATTTGATAATGTAAATCAATTCAAACAATAAATTACTTCAAAATTCTCATACAATTGGGAAAGAAGAGATGCTGTGAGTGTTGAGATGTATGACTAACACTGTAATGGTGGTAAGAATAATATTCTGCTTTTTATATACTTTAAGGGACTTTCAAACATCAACTACACAATATGACTGTGCCCAACTTTCCCACCCTGACTCTCAGAGAACCAAAAATAATCAAAGAATTTTATTGAGGAAAACTATGAATTATCTGGGAAATTTTAAAAATATCTTAGGGAATTTCACCTATGCGATTAATATTAAGTTTTCTTACCTTTAACTTTACCTTTTTTTCAGATATTGATTCTTTTTTATGAACATTTACAGATTACTTACATTTTTTATATATCTGGGCATGTTATTTTAGTTTCTGTTTGTGCATCACTTCTGTCTGGAAAATATAAAAATAAAAATTTACTATAATTAAAAAGCAATAGAACAATGTTAAAGCCTGACAGAAAATTGTGTTAATTATATTTACCTCTTCTATGAATCATGAGACCTTGCCGATGGTGAGCGGAATGAGTACTCAGTGACACAGAGTAGCTGGACCAAAGGTGCAACCACATCGGAGAGGTATCTGTTGAGAGCCAGAAGGAAGGATTCCTGAAACAGGGAAGCAACTCTTTCAGTAGTTGTTAAGGGCGTAGGTCACGATGACTTAAATAACCGTATCAACATCACTCAATCCTGAAAGCAATAGAAAAATTCAGCTGCTTTTTTTCGAAGAAAATGTAGCTCTCTGCATTTTCATAAAACAAAGATTGAGGCGCCTTCTATTGTAAAATGTTCTGGAGGTAAACTAGTTCCCCGTTTGGATCTCTGGGTGAGGATTACTATGGAAGGGGTCACCAGAAAATTAAAAAATAACATTCTACGAGTCAGAGCGTGGAATGTTATAAGTCCAAAAAAGGTTGGTAAGTTAGAAAATTTAAAGAGAGAAATGGATAGGATAAATTTAGATGTAGTAGGAATTAGCGAGGTTCGGTGGGAAGAGGAAAACTACTTTTAGTCGGGTAATTTTAGAATAATTAACTCAGCTTCAAATAATGGGCAGGCAGGAGTAGGTTTCGTAATGATCAATAAGATAGGGAAGAGAGTAAAGTATATCAAAACACGTAGCGATAGAATCTTTGTAAGAATAAAATTAAAACCTAAACTGATAACGATTGTTAACATCTACATTCCTACAAGCGCCCATGATGATGATGAGATAAGAAGAAATTGACGCGGCAATTAAACTCATAAAAGGTAATGAAAATTCAATTATAGTTGGATTGGAATGCAAGCATTGGAAAAGGCAAGGCAAGAAATATAATGGGTGAATATGGGCTGGGCAAAAGTAATGAAAAAAGGGACCGACTTATAGAATTTTGCACGAAGTATAATTTAGTAATTCCCAACACCCAGTTTAAAAATCATAATAGAAGAACATACGTATGGAAAAAGCCAGATGATACTGCAAGGTATCAGATATATTACAGCATGGTTACGCAAAGATTTAGAAATCAACTCATCGACTGCAAAGCTTACCCTAGAACAGACATTGATAGCAACCATAATTTGGTGATAATGAAATGTAGGTTGGGGTTTAAAAACCTGAAGAATAAATCTGTGGAATTTAGAGAAGCTTGATGAAGAGAAGGTAAAGATTTTTCAGGAGGACATCACAAGAGGCCTGAGTAAAAAATATAAGGTAGAAATTTAGAAGAAGAATGAGAGAATGTTAAAAAGGAAATTCTTAAATCAGCAGAAGCAAACGTAGGCGGAACAAAGAACTGGTAGAAAACCTTGGATTTCAGACGATATATTGCAGCTGATGGATTAACGTAGAAAATACAAGAATGCTAGTGATGAATAAAGTAAAAGAAACTATCAACAATTAAGAAATACTATAAACCGGAAGTGCAAACTAACGAAAGAAGAGGGGATTAAAGACGAGTGTTCAGAAGTAGAAAGAGAAATGAACATTGGTAAAATAGACTGAGCATACGGGAAAGTTAAGGAAAATTTTGGGGTACATAAATTAAAATCTAATAATGTGTTAAACAAAGATTGTACACTGATTTATAATACGAAAGGCAAAGTGGATAGATGGGTGGAATATATTGAAGAGTTATAAAGAGGTAATGAATTAGAAAATGGTGTTATAGAGGAAGAGCAGTTAAGTCAAAGGGGATGAAAGGAGAGAAACAATACTGAGATCTGAATTTAAGAGAGCATTAAAAGATATGAATGGCACAAAGGCTCCTGGAATAGACGAAATACCTGTAGAATTACTGCACAGTGCAGGTGAGGAAGCGATTGATAGATTTCATAAGTTGGTGTGTAATATTTATGAAAAAAGGAAAGTGCCATCAGACTTCAAAATGAGTGTTATAGTCATGATACCAAAGAAAGCAGGAGCAAATAAATGTGAAGAATAAATAACAATTAGTTTAACTAGCCATGCATCAAAAATTTTAGAATTCTGTACAGAATAAATGAAAGGAGCGTGGAAGAAGTGTTAGGAGAAGACCAATTTGGTTTCAGGAAAAGTATATGGGGCAAATGAAGTGATTTTAGCATTCAGATTGATAGTAGAAGGAAGATTAAAGAAAAACAAACCAACATAATTGGCATTTATAGACCTAGAAAAGGCATTTGATAACGTAAACTGGAATAAAATGTTAAACATTTAAAAAAAATTAGGGTTCAAATACAGAGATTGAAGAACAATTGCTAATATTTACAGGAACCAAACAGCAATAGTAACAACTGAGAACATTAGACAGAAGCCATAATAAAAAAGAGTCCAACAAGGATATTCCCCACCACTGTTACTTTTTATCTTTACATAGAACTAGTAGTTAATGACGAAAAAATTAGGGTTCAAATACAGAGATTGAAGAACAATTGCTAATATTTACAGGAACCAAACAGCAATAGTAACAACTGAGAACATTAGACAGAAGCCATAATAAAAAAGAGTCCAACAAGGATATTCCCCACCACTGTTACTTTTTATCTTTACATAGAACTAGCAGTTAATGACGTTAAAGAACAATTCAGATCTGGAGTAACAGTACAGGGTGAAAAGATAAAGATGCTATGATTTGCTGATGACATAGTAATTTTAGCTGTGAGTAAAAAATATTTAGAAGGAACAATCAACAGCAAGCAGGATGAAATACTATGCAAGAAAATAAACAAGAACAAAACGAAAGTAATGAAATGTAGTAGAAATAACGAAGATGGACCACTGAATGTAAAAATAAGAAGAGAAAAGATTATGGAGGTAGAAGAATTTTGTTATTTGGGAAGTAAAATTACTGAAGATGGACGAAATAGGAGCAATATAAAATGATGAATAGCACAGGCGAAACAAACCTTCAGTCAGAAATATAATTTGCTTACATCAAAAATTAATTTAAAGGTGGAAAATATTTTTGAAAGTATATATTTGGAGCGTAGCTTTATATGGAAGTGAAACTTGGACGATTGGAGTACCTGATAAGAAAAGATTAGAAGCTTTTGAAATGTGGTGCTATAGGAGAATGTTAAAAATCAGATGGGTGGATAAAGTGATAAATGCAGATGTGTTACAGCAAACTGATGAAGAAAGAAGGATTTGGAAAAATAAAGTTAAAAGAAAAGACAAGACTTATAGGCCATATATTAAAGCATATATTACATTAGGCATATTATAGGCCACATATTAAGGTAGGGGGTATACTAAAATTAAACGACTAGCACTTGATAGGGAATCTTGGAGAGTTGCATCAAACCAGTCAAATGACTGAAGACAAAAGCATATATTTTATAAACAATAATTGATTTATAAACAATTACAAACAATAAACAATAATTGGTCTATCCTCCATCCACTATTTATAGGCACCAAATATGATAAAAGTTAAAATTTATGTTTACATTGTCCCTTATAATGGTTACAAAAATTTTTTTTTTAAATGTTGAGTTTTTCAATAGGAAAACAAAGTATAGGTTTTTCCATAAGTCTTACTTAAATTAGTCCTAAATAATTCTTAATTAATGTTTATTTATTATAATTGAAATACTAATTGCAATATACTTAAACAGAATATATTTGCTTTAAAAAAAAAAGGTATTCTTGAGAATTACTACAACACAATTTTCAAAAATTATTATTATTTTATATCCGGTTATAAAAATTAGAAAACCTTTTTTTTTCTTTACATAAAAAGTAAAACCACTTGTTATTCAATTTGAGCCAGTTAATAACAGATCTTTATTAAAGATAAGAATTAATAACACATGTTAAATTTAAAATATCAGCTGGTTTTTTGAGATTGTTAAGCTTTGAAAAGATTCACATATTTCCACCATAGATAGTTTGAAAATAATGATAACATAAAAATCACAAACAGTATATATTGGTAAAAAAAGGTAATAATAATAAAAGTACAAAAAATTACAGATCTGGAATTAATAGTTAATTTTTGTAAACTTCCTAGGTGAAAGAAATAAATGTCAAAAATAAAACAGTAAAGATAATAAAATAAACATACTCAAAAGTTAAATTTTTGGGTGGAATTTCCAAACCCTTTGAAACTATAGTGAGAAAAAGTAATGGTCTCTCACCAAAACTATTCAGTTGCACTCTGGAAAAGTTAATTGAAAAATATAATAACATAATACAAATACTTAATAAAAATGAAAATCTAAAAATGGGGGCACAACATCTAAATGTTTAAATGAAAACATTTTAGCATTTGCTCATGATGGTAACTTCAGTAAAAGACAGTAGAGAATTCAAGAATTAGGAAAAAACATGCAAACAAAACCAAGCTACAAATTTCATATAATGTATTTTAATAATAAAAATTGAATCCAAATTATGAAAAAATTCAGAATAAGAATCAATCAAAATTGTCCAAAAGTTTAAATATTAGGTTAAATAATTACCCTGAATGTTTTTTTTTTAAATAAAAAAAAAGAAGTAAAAGCCAGAAAACAAAATATGAAAGTGGCTTTCATCATAAACAAAATAAAAAATTCTTATTCAAAAATGCTTAAGACTACAAAAGCATATTTTTACAAGTGTTGGGTAGTACGTAAGGTCTACAGAGTTTTTTTAGGAAAAATCTAGTAACTGTTGAAAAAATTACTTTAAAAAAACTCTACAGCCAAAACTCAAGGATAATATTTATAAATTAAGCAAATCAGAAGAGATTTACCAAAATTTTGAAATGTTACACAATTAGAAAATGAACTCAAATTTTATGGTCACTAAATTGAATAGATGAAACTAAATTGACAAAACAAATATTTAATTTTATTTTTTAATAAAGGAAAACCTAAATAACTATGTTAAAAGTTTTTAAATGTCTGTTTCAGATTAATAACACTCTTTCTTCCAAATGCCTTATGCAAATAATTATTTATTTATTAACAGCATACACCAATTCACAAAAATACAATAAATATACACATGACTTACAGGTCCAAACAGGTAAAAAATATTTTTTTTTACCTCATTCCTATTTACTCCAGGAAGGAGATGATTTTAGGGAGCTTCAAAAGACTTTTGCTAGAAAAATTCTAATTTGAAAATAATTTAACAACTTAGGTATAATTTCTTTTATGCTGTTAAATGAATAAATATACTGTACTATGCATTTCACATTTGTATTATGTCAAATTTGAGTTTATGAATAAAAATGTTTGTAGCTTAAATTTAAATCATTTGTCTCAAAGTAAACGTTTACGGATTTCTTTATGTATAAATGTTAAAAACTTAAAGCAAACCATTAAAACAGACAGCTAGAATAGGGAAATCGTTAGTGCTACTTAATATTCAGCAGCAAAAACAATATTTAACTGATAATATTGAATAATATCTTTAAGACAGTGATTAGAACTGATAAGCATAAATAATACAAAGTAACTGTGTTCATGAGCAGAAAATAGAAAATGAGTAAAAAAAAGTTTCAGATAAAATGCACGTAAAACGTTGGGTCTAAATTACAGTTTGGTCCAAATTAACTACAATGTTACTTCTTTACCTAGATAACGATTTATCAAGTAGAACTCTACAAATGTTTAACGTGCAACGCCGCCTTCAAAAACTCACTTTAATAATATATACACTAATTCAAAAAAATTAACTGTCATTACTTACTTTTTTCATAAACTTGTTTACAACAGACTAAATATGTATATATCATAACATACTTTTAGTAAGTGTACCATGAGCTTAAAATATTATTTTATTATTCACAGAAACCAGTCGGTAAATCTATCAAATAATTTTTCGTATTAAGCATTCAAGAACTACACAAACAAACAAACCCACGCCATTACACTGATTACCTATTAAGATAGCGTCCTTTCAAACGCTATCTTTGCAACAATTATATCACTATTAAACCGGAAAAAACTTAATCTACCGACATTTTGATTTTTGAAGTCTACGCGGGAAACAAGCCAATAATTGTAAGTCGTGAATGTAACGTTAACTAAATGAATTAAAATATTACTCTGGAACACTTTATCAAAAACCTAGTAAAAGAGAAAATTTAAATTAAAATATTATATTTATAATATATTATTAATTCACACGAATTCATAATCATTTTTTAATACACATACATCTTAATTTTTTTTCTATCAACAATCGCAGTTTAGAATATTAACTTGGAATATCCTTTAATCATTTTAAACTGGTAGTTTGTGTTGTCAATTTGGATTTTATTATTGAATCTAATATTGAAAAAAAATTGATATTATTTTATTTCCATCAAACTGTTTAATACAAATTAAATAAATATCTGTTTCTTATTCTTTTACTGATAGTTTTTAATGATGAGATCATATTAATGTAGTCTTCAGACTACATTGATTAGTACAAAAACCTTTAAAAAAACTTAGCCATTACAAAATTTAACAACGTTTTACACACACACAAGCCGGTGAGAGCTCACTCACTCCACTCATCTAGCCTGGGGGCTCCTCCCTTGGACTCCCGATATGTTTATTATCCTCATGGTTGTGGGAATTAAATATTTTACAGATATTCATTAAAGAATAAAGTCATGTTACTAAATTATATTTCTGCTGTCACAATGACAGAAATATAATGCAGTAAAAGGATTAATTTTTGGTTCTTTAATGAATAGCATTAATGTATTAAACCCCCCCAGGGGGCTAGGGCCTCAATCTACTACTTAAAACCTTTCCTGGGATACATTACTCTAACATAAATATACTCTAAATTACCCTACAGAATATGTTCCAGCCCCAATCAACTTCTAATAAAGTATTTGTGATCTTAATTTACCATTCCATCTTTCCTAAATTGCTCTTAAGTTCCCTCTGATAATGTTTAAGTACTCATGTTTACTTTCACAAAGGTTGCAAACAAAACCAGTCTGAGGTATCTGGTAAATCTGAACCTTCTCCTAAAATCTTCAATATAAATCCTTTTAATTCAACTACTTAAATATAAAATACTATAACTTCTGATATATAACATTACATAATTATTTAATTGTATTAAATTATTTATATATAGATAAATTAGATATGTATGAGTGTAAATGAAGTGTAGTCTTGTACATTCTCAGTTCGACCGTTCCTGAGATGTGTGGTTAATTGAAACCCAACCGCCAAAGAACACCGGTATCCACGATCTAGTATTCAAATCCGTGTAAAAATAACTGGCTTTACTAGGACTTAAACGCTGTAACTCTCGACTTCCAAATCAGCTGATTTGGGAAGACGCGTTAACCACTAGACCAACCCGGTGGGTAGTCATTTGACCTAATTTCATCTAAATTTACAGCGACTGAAATTATAACTCTAACTGTAGAATAGCTTGGAAATGTTTTAGAATGTAATAATGCTTCACATGTTGTTTAAAACATGACTAAAAGGAATAAGCCCGGTCCATAAACCGGGTATTTTGTAGTCACAAACACTTAAATTAACTGGTAACTTGGAACTCCAAACAACCAGTAACACAAAGGTGAAGTAACTAAAAACAACAAAACCGCTACGTTTTAATTGCATTATTTTATTTTAAATAAACACATTGCTGCTTTTGGGTGGCAGTATCTGAGGACTAACTTCACAGTGATATGAATGATGCATGCAAGTTTTTGGTTAAGATTTTTTCTTGGTAAACCCCAAACCAAATTACAAAATTAATAGATAATTAACAGATGAGTTCCAAAATCTTGTACACATTTGCCAGTATTTTACTGGTAGTTCACTATGCTGAGTGTTCATTGTCTTTAGCTGCTATACTTATTCTTAATTCCTTTCAAAATTTTAAAAAATAGTTTAATTTTTTCAAACTTGATTAATTAACTTTTCATTTTTATTAGTTAAGTTAGATATGTTGTGGACTAATTCAAAAGCTTACTCAGTACTAAAAACAAAATATCACATTTACAAAGTGTTCCATGATTTAAGTTTGTAAAATAAATATTTAAACTTCAGAGTGGTTAATAATGGCATAGATGCACATGTGATTTGTGCATATTTTGAAAATTCATTAACTTTGTTCAGAATCAAATATTGCAATTTTTACTGTAATTTGCTATTGTGGTAAAATTAGATTTTTGTCCCAAGCCTCCCACCAGAGATAAAAAGCCTCAAACTTTCAATAGATTTAAAAGTTTGAATTTAAAAAAAATAAAAAAAGAAGGGAACACTTATCAATGTTCGTACTCTAGCTATGGTGAGTATGGTGACTTATGTAATAATTTAAAAAAGTCAATTCGATATGTCACAACCTTCATTGCAAATTTAAACTGTAAAACAGGAATTTATTATTATTTTATATCAAATTTTGGTCATTTTTACTTATAGACTTAATAAAGGGTTTTGGCATATTTTAGTCAGAAATCTAATTTTACCACAATAGCAAACTACAGTAAAAATTTCAATATTTGATTCTGAACAAAGTTAATGAATTTTCAAAATATGCACAAATCATGTGCATTTACGACATTATTAACCATTCTAAAATTTAATATTTATTTTACCAACTTAAATCATAGTACATATTATTCATAAATGTGATATTTTGTTTTTAGTACTGAGAAAGCTTTAGAGTTATTCTACAATATATCTAATTTAACTAATAAAAATGAAAAGTTAATTAAAGATTTTGGAACTCATCTGTGAATTATCTATTTATTTTGTAATTTGGTTTGGGGTTTACCAAGAAAAATCATAACCAAAAACTTGAGCATGCATCATTCACATGACTGTAAGTTAGCTCTCAGATACTGCCACCCAAAAGCAGCAATGTGTTCAGGAGAAAATGTGCCTGTTTGTTTAATATCATTTGTCCTTTAGACAATTTTTCTTCAATTTTTAGATTTTTTTAGTCAAACTAAATTCTGGCTAAAGTTAAAAAGTGTTACTAAAACCTAAATTAAATTATAAACTATGTAAAATAAAATAATGTAATTAAAACCTAGCAGTTTTGTTATTTTTAGTTACTTCATCTTAGTGTTACTGGTTGTTTGGAGCTCCCAAGTTAACCGGTTGATTTAAATGTTTGTGATTACAAAATACCCATTTTATGCTTTTGGCATATTATTTTATGCAATTTTTAATATCTACGCGGGAAAAAAGTAAAGTTAGTGTTTTAAATGTACTAAAAACAATGTTATTATGGAACTTATCAAAGCCTAATAAAGACGATAGCTTAAATTAAAATTCTATACTTCGATTATTTATTCACACGAACTCATTATCTTTTTTTAATACACAAACATTTTAATTTATTTTTATTCACAATCATAGTTTAGATGATTATTATTATTATTACCTTGTAATATTCTTTGATCATTTACATACAGTACGAATGAAAAATAATATAAAACGGGTTCAAAAACTCTTTACTTTTTAGTAGAGGACCATGGTACAAAATACCATCATTTCATTATTTGCTGAAACCAATTAGTAGACCTATCAAATTATTTCTCTTGGTCTGTCTGTCGGGTTGAAATTTATTATTTAATATATCACAGAAAAAACACAATGATATTTATTTCCATCAAATTATTTAGTACAGATTAAATAGTTATTTTTTTACCAATTGTTTTTCAATAAAAATTTACTGTAATATTTACCTCTGTTAATTTATTATTTTTGTTTACCTATCTATATATATATATATATATATATATATATATATATATATGTAGGTTATTCACAGATTCCTGAATATATTTTTATAATAAGTAGAGTAAAATATTTATTTAATAACATTACTTAAACATTATTGTAACATAAATATGAACTAAATCACCAAACAATAACGTATTCTAGTCCCAATCAACTTATAATAAAGTATTTGTTGTCTAGTGTACCATTCCCTCTTCCCTAAATTGCTTTAATTTCCCTGTCGTAGTGTCGACAGGGAAACATCAACCCTTCTCCTAAAATTTAGAATATAAATCCTTTCTAATTCAACAGCTAAAGTACAAAATACTATAACTTTTGATATATGAACATATCTTATTTTAATATTAAATAATGTTACTCTCTTTATTTTACAAATAACTGTGTATCTCTTATAGCAATGAAAATAGTATCATTTTTATTACTTTTTTTCATTGTCATTTCACATGTCATATCTCAATTCTTCATTAATTATAAATTAATTTTTTAAATAAAAAAATTAGTGAAGAAAATGAGATAATTTATTATGGCACCTCCAAAATCAGCTGACCCTGGTTTGAAAAATTAAACTAACATGCAAGCATGCACATCTTCTTTGAAGCAGATGGCCGAACACTGACTGGGGAAAGCAAATGGGTATTCAAAATTTAAAATATTTCAAAATAAAAAAATGTCAAAACTGTAATTACATATAGGTATGCCCCCTTACCTTCAATCTGTTAACTTCCTACCAAAAAAATTTAAGAAAAAGCTTATGTAAAATAATAAAATCAAAGGAAAAAAAAAAATATATATATATATACTTTATATAATCATATTTATTTGATAACAAATCCTTGTGGTACAATATAATTGATTAGTTTGCAACAAAATTAACCCGTATTATTGCTTGCTTGTAAGTATTTTAATAAAGCGCAAAGCTTATTATCACTATTAATTTTATTTATTTTTATTTTATTATTTTTCTTCAGATATTTTGGTTTGTTTTTTAATTTTTTGTACTTAACAAATAATTAATACATTAAACAATTTTACCCATACATCAGTCTTTTATAAACCGATTTGTACAAATGAAATGCGATTTTGTTCATAATAAAAGACTTAACATTTTAATTAATACATAATTTGATTAAAAAATTTAAATCCAAATTTTTGAACGCTACATGGGCACCAAATTTCATTAAAATATTTCAATCTGTTCTGAGATTGAAACTTTGTTCACATTTTTTAGTGAACAAACAAAATGGCATGGAGAGGGAAAATAATCAAGATACAACATTTCTCTACTTTTAACTTTTTTGTTTACTTCGATATCCTGAAAATTTTGCCAACACTTCTTGGGATACCTATACACTAAGTTGATGTCAAATAAAAAATGTGTTAAACCATATATCTTACAGGGTTATATTTAAAAAAGTTGTGCAATTTACAATAAAAATCAACTGATTAATATTTCTCTTAAGATGTTATAACGTTATAATAAAATTAGAAATTGAAAAGGAAAACTCTATTATTACTATATCATTATATTATTATTGAACTGCTTCAAATTTAACAAGATTTTTTCAAATTTTTTTTAAATCGTTTAACCAGCTCAGGAATTGACTGATTTATTATTTTTTTTAATCTCCGAGACTACCATTAGATATTGTTTTAGAGGATGAGATGAATGATGAAGTAGTGTGTGAAAATGCCATGCCTGCCCAGGATTTGAACCCGGGACACCTTCAGATGAAAAGCCAAAACGGACTGATATATTTAAAAATATTAAAAATTACAGGGAAAGAATGACTGATTTTAGCTAAAGCACCTAGAATTTATAAATAAATAAAAGAGAAAAAGAAGGAAAGTAAAGAGACCTTCTTAAATAACTATTTTATTTTAATTACTACTAATTATTTTGATTTTAATAACTATCTTATTACTTAAATAATTATTTATTTGATAAGGAGTAGTAGGTAAAAACTTAACAGAGTAAAACAAAAATAAATCCATTATTGATAATGCATACGACTGATGAAACAAGTAAAAGCTTTTACCAATAAGGTACTGTATGCTGATGCTTGTTTTTATTTTACAGTTTGATTCGAAATGCTAAAAATTTAAAAATCTTTGATCAAATTTTTCAACGGTATAATATATTAATTAAAACATAATATATTCACAAGAAAAATAAAGAATATGTGCAAGTAGCACTAAGTTAATTCTCTGTAGTATTAGTCTGACCCACGCTAAGTTTTATAATTGCAAATGCAATACGGTTTTTAAATTCAGGAAACTTTTTGGCCAGTAATAATTTAAAAGCAGATAATGAAAATGTACGGCAGTGAGGTTACGAATAAATCAGATTCAAGAATTTTTCCTTCATCCTTTGATGATGGGAAATCAAATGTTCAGAAAAGAAAAACGTCCAACAACCCCTTCTTGTCATCAGAGATAAAAAAATATGTCAATGAAATTCATAGGAATAAAATGATTCTCTATATATGAATAATGTAGTTCATTTCAGCAGTTTTCAAAGAATTTATGAAATTTTCAACAAATAATTTGGGCGATAAAAGGATAATTTGGATAAAAGGTTTGTGCCAAATATGTTTTTCTACTACCGTCTGAAGAAAGCAAGATAAGTAAGGTAAATGAAAATAGCCTCAACATTTGTCAACTGATATAAGCAAGAAGTGAAACATTTTTTTATTATGTTGCAACTAACGAAATAAAGATTTAATATAAAACTACTACAATTAAATCAAATAATGTAGATAATGAAGAATCAATTAGAAACTATTTTCAAAACAAAAAGGAAATTTTTAGGTCGTTATTGTCAGGTGCCGTTTTTATTTCTGTTTAACCCAAAAGTAAAAGGAATTTTAAGCGATATCATTAAAGAACAGATAAATTAGAAATGAAGTACTTGGTTAAGGAGTTACATTTTAATACCGACATCCAAAACATATAAAAAGTAACAAATTGGATTAAATGATCGGTGATAAAAAAAAATTGCACAAGTAATTTTAGAATTTTCAGAAATATATTCAATTTTAAGTATTGAAGCATTTTACATTAATAAATTATATCTACATTGGATAATAAAAACATAATAGACCGATAAACATTTTTTTTCTACAAAGTCTTAGGATTAGTCTATAGAAAATACAAACATAGTTTAACATTTTTTTTTTTAATATATGAGGCAATATCATCAAAACGCTTTTATACCTGTTCTGCCTGTCAGCTGTCAGTCTCTTGGCCTTCTGAATTTGCATCTTCCACTAGGTTTGAGTAATCAAGGATGCTTAAAGACCAATCTACATGTGCAACATATAATTATGGCAACCGGTTAATTATGTATTTATCCATCCTATTAAAAATGTTGGAGCAGCAAATTTTTGAATAGCCGTAGTATTAGTTTCTCCAATTTTTCAATACGAGTTAGCTAATAATTCTAAAAACTGTGTTCTAAAAGTAACCGATACAATGATAATATTTAACAAATAGCAATTATTTTCTCAAAATAAATGAGACCTTAGTAGTAATTAAAGGTAATTATTTTCTTAAGTGCATCGTTGAACAACATTATTAATAGCAATATTACCTTCATTATGGAAATTTAATCATAAACAAATAGATTAGTCGTGTGCTTTAAGTTTGGTTCAAAACAGCAAAGAAAATACTTTTGATCCGATAATTTTTGCCGTATACAAAATGTTTATTTTCTGAAAGAATAATATAATAGACCCAAAATATCCCTGTAAAACAATAACTAAATGTAAAAACATTCAATATTTTATTTTAGATGACTCGTGAGAATTTCTAACATCAACATTAATTTACAAAAGAGAATAGCAAGTCTAATAAACTACACTGTCATTAGAAAATTTAATTTTTGTTAATACTACTAAATGATAACCGCTTAATTTGCTGTAAACAGTTGAGTTTCATAAAATGTAATTAATTCAATGACAAAACGCCCATTTCCTCAAACAAATAATTGTTAGGATATAAACGAATAGTATTCCAGATTTTAATGTAAATTAACTAGGTATTCTGTAGAATACTTTAGCGGAAGTTATACGGCTCAGAAATTGCATATACCAAGAAAAGTAAAATTTCAAAAAGTAAAAGAGAAAGATTTTGATACGATAAAGACACAGCTATTACTTTATGTTTTTATAAGGCCAATTTATCTTCAAAATAATCACTGAAACAACTTGAAATTAATATTTTATAAACATAATATGTAAAAGTTATAAAGCTCTGAAATTCATATAGGAAATGTATAAAGATTTAAAAGGGATGAGAATCAAGTATTCCAATGTTTTTCTATGAATGTATTATTTTTCAACAAGTTTTACATGTCTCATTAAAATTGTATAAAATGTGATAGGTTCATTTCATGGATATTATTTTTTTTAGCGCTTAGCATCAAAATTATAACAGCTCAAACTCTAATTTCTTCTTTCATCGGCTAAACTATAGTGACATACTCATATCGATTTATTAAATTTACAAATAGTAAAATATTTGTACCTACTTTGAACCTTTGAACCTACTTGTACCAAATTAAAGGTTTATCTTCCGTTTTAACTAATACAAAGAAAAAGGTCTGAAATCAACAAAAAACTTTTTTATGAAATTTATATACGAATATGTATGTAGGTATATATGTTCACATCATACTCCTCATCGATCAGATCTAAATTCTATTTTAAAGAACTTCCTCTAATGGTCTCGTCAGTTATGTTCAGATAAATTAACAAGTGCCAGCTTCTGTGGCACAAGTGGTAGCGCCTCGGCCCTTCATCCGGAGATCCGAGTTTGAATCCTGGTCGGGCATGACATTTTCAAATGCTACAAAAACTGTCATTCATCTGAAGTTAGGTATTACTTCAGATGAAGTAATACATTTAAACTATCTAAATGACAATCTGAAGAAATAGGTCATCATTACATTGTCCCTGTCATTGCTTAATACTGAATTATTATAATGACAAATATCCTGATTCCATTCTGATAATCGCGTGAAAAATAATATATTTTTTCATTTCAGACACATTACATTTGATAGCGATTTCATTACATTATTTCTCTGCAATTTTTCTCATTTTTGCATTTCTTAAAAACTTGTTTTTATTTTTACAGGTCTATCCGCAGTTGGAATAAAAATTATGTTAAATGTTTTTAAATAACTAAAAATGAAAATTAGTAACATAATACCTTTGAGGGTATGTACCCTTAAGTACTTACTATAAGAGTGAATAAAAGCGAAGCAAATTTCTTGTCATCTTTAATAAACTTGTGTAGTTTTACACCAGCAGTAATATATAACAAAGAAATAATCTCAAGAAATTCTTTTTTTCATCCTTTCTAAATTTTTCAGCTCGTTCAATAATAAGCGTCTAAAATAGCAACCGATACGCAGTAGTAATTACATTAATTTTATTAAAAAAAAGACGTAGCTACAAAATGCTTATCTGTCCCCCTCCGGCAAATAAAAATAAGTTAGTTCAGAATGGTGAAGACTGCAAGTTTAAACGATTTAAAAAATGGTGGAATCGATGATTAAGGACTATCCATAAAGGGACTAAACATTAAATCCATTACAGTTCAAGAAAAGCAGAAAAACAATGATATTTATGATGAGATTTTGAAGAACGGTGTTCAAAACTAGCATTTTTACTTTCTGTAAATAACACTTTATTAGAGAGACCATGACAAGAAATTTACAGAGGATATCAGATGTTGAATAAACACCAGATGACTAGTAAAGCATATCGGTTTCTTTGAAGAACAAAAGACGTAAAGAATTCAAAAGCAGAATATAAACTGTATACACCAGAGTGCAAGTGTGAGAAAGGATGGGAAATGTAATGGAGATTTACATGTAATGTAAATGCGTACTGTAATATTTTGTTGAACTAAACTGAAATGAAAACGAGAAGTATTTTGAAAAAGATGAAAGAGCAACATATATTCAAGAAGAGAGTAAACATATATGCAAGAAGAGTAAACATATATGCAAGAAGAATAAAATACGTTGAAGAGTGTGACACATATTGAGGTCAATATCAAAAGGAGAAGGAACAAAATCGGCAAGAGAATGCAAGGATATGAGCCCGAACTGCAATTTACAAAAGCTGGCAGCTCTCTGAGATTTATCCATTTAATTACATTATTATTAAGAATGTATTCACATATCAGAACATCATCATAAACAATCAAAATCAGTTCTCATTACTGCCATTAAAAGTTTTCATCACACCAAAATCATATAGCCTGTGAATTATAAGTGTTAAAATATTATTTTAATTTATTATAGTTCGTAAACCCAACAATCGCTACTTTTACTAACAATAATTACCAATGGTCATATTAAAAAATATATTTTTAATCACAACACTTTAATAATTGTATTTTAAGACTTTCAAAGAACAAAAAATTCTCAATTTGATATGCTTATAATTTGTTCCTAATGCGATTTAAAAATTCTGTAACTGTTACCAGAAATAAAGCTAAAATTTCTTGCAAGACTCTCAAAATGATTTAAAGAGATATGTAATAGTCATTTGACCAAATTTCATTTAAATTTACAGCGACCAAATTTACAATAACATGAACTGTGGAATAGCTTGGAAATACTTTAAAATCAAATTATACTTTACATGTTATTTAGAACGACTAAAAGGAATACACTCAGCCCATAAAATGGGTATTTTGTAATCACAAACATTTAAATCAACCGGTTAACTTAGGAGCTCCAAACAACCAGTAACACTAAGATGAAGTAACTAAAAATAACAAAACTGCTAGGTTTTAATTACATTATTTTATTTTACATAGTTTATAATTTAATTTAGGTTTTAGTAACACTTTTTAACTTTAGGCTGAATTTAGTTTGACTAAAAAAATCTAAAAATTGAAGAAAAATTGTCTAAAGGACAAATGATATTAAACAAACAGGCACATTTTCTCCTGAACACATTGCTGCTTTTGGGTGGCAGTATCTGAGAGCTAACTTCACAGTCATGTGAATGATGCATGCTCAAGTTTTTGGTTACGATTTTTCTTGGTAAACCCCAAACCAAATTACAAAATAAATAGATAATTCACAAATGAGTTCCAAAATCTTTAATTAACTTTTCATTTTTATTAGTTAAATTAGATATATTGTAGAATAACTCTAAAGCTTTCTCAGTACTAAAAACAAAATATCACATTTATGAATAATGTGTACTATGATTTAAGTTGGTAAAATAAATATTAAATTTTAGAATGGTTAATAATGTCGTAAATGCACATGATTTGTGCATATTTTGAAAATTCATTAACTTTGTTCAGAATCAAATATTGAAATTTTTACTGTAGTTTGCTATTGTGGTAAAATTAGATTTCTGTCCCAAGCCTCCCACCAGAGATAAAAAGCCTCAAACTTTCAATAGATTTAAAAGTTTGAATTTAAAAAAAATAATAAAAAAAGAAGGGAACACTTATCAATGTTCTTACTCTAGCTATGTTGAGTATGGTGGCTTATGTAATAAAAAAAATCAATTCGATATGTCACAACCTTCATTGCAAATTTAAACTGTAAAACAGGAATTTATTATTATTTGATATCAAATTTTGGTCATTTTTACTTATTAGACTTATTGAAGGGTTTTAATATAAAGGACCCCAAAAATTAAAGAGAAGAATTTAATGAAAAAGAAATGTTTATTCATAATCCAGTCCAAAAACATTAAAGTTTATGCTAATGTATGCACAGCCAAAAACAACTATGTACTTCTAAACAAGCATGGCCACCAGTCACAAGCAGGCTGGGATAAGAATATAAAAAGACATGTTTTGGAATGCCAATATATTAGGGAATAACTAAAAAGAAATAAAATAAAAAATGATGAAGCAACCAAAAATATTTTGGTTGAATTACTTCATATGAAATGATTTTTCTTTCTAATTTGTCTTAACAGTATCTCTGACTGAAAATACTACTTACTTCTGCATCAAGTGGTACTTCATGAAACTACATATATATATACAACTACAGATATAACGATCTTTTTATAACGACTTAATATAATTTTAGTAACAGTTAACCAGATACTTTCTTTCTTTTTCCTGTTTAGCCTCCGGTAACTACCGTTTAGATAATACTTCAGAGGATGAATGAGGATGATATGTATGAGTGTGAATGAAGTGTAGTCTTGTACATTCTCAGTTCGACCATACCTGAGATGTGTGGTTAATTGAAACCCAACCACCAAAGAACACCGGTATCCACGATCTAGTATTCAAGTCCGTGTAAAATTAGCTGGCTCTACTAGGACTTGAACGCTGGAACTCTCGACTTCCAAATCAGCTGATTTGGGAAGACGCGTTCACAACTAGACCAACCCGGTGGGTTAGTTAACCAGATACTAGTTTTTTTCTCAGTTGACTCCCCATCCCAAAGCCTGCATTAAGAAAGCTTTGCTTCAAATTTTTTTATATAAAATAATAAGCAGTGAAATAAAAAGCTTAAATCATTTAACATAAATAATATATCTAAATTGTTATTAGTCTGTTATTATATGTTATAACAGCCTGTTTTGGAATACTGAAAAGATATTTTTTTTAAATGTTTACTCTTTAAGGTTACAAACATGAAATATTTATAATGAACATACCTTTTTAAAAGTAAATGGTAATTATGTTTTTTGAAGAGAAAAAAATTGTGAATTACCTCATCTGTTAAAAAGTCAAAATTGATACAAATGTAAAAAACTCAACATATCATTAAATAACTCAATAACTCTGAATCTAATTTCCCTAGATGCTTTTGGCATATTTTAGTGGCTAAGAATCTTAGCAGGTAACATACAAAAACATAAACAAAACAAAGAACATACCTGTAGTTGATAAATAACACTTGTTTTAAACTAAATAACTATGTTTTGCAAACAAAATTTTTCACTGTTCATAATGTTATAAGAGGGACTGAATCGGGACTCCACAGAAGACAACTATAATAAAGCTATAATAACTGCATACAAAAAATAACTTTACTACAAAAATTACCACACAAATCAGAAATTAAATTTTTTGTATATTTTTTGTACCAAACAAAAATTATCTGTTAAACAATACACCAAGTACAGTAATTAAATAACAAAATTCAAATACATAAAAATAATTCATTTTATTTATAGAAATGTAAAAATATATTCAAAAACCTATGCAAAACAAAAATTATACATTAATTTTAAGCCACTCATTTTTGGATTGATCACCAAACACTTGTGTTATAAACAAAAAAACAATTGGGTCTGAAATTAACTCTGTTGAACGACTGATATTTATTTCATTCATACTTTTCAAAGTTATTTTGTGATAATTAATGCAATACAACTTTACTCTACTGCTGCTATCTGCTGTAGTTACAACTACAGCAGATAAAATATGTAAGAAAAGTTAGATGTACTGAAAGTAACATTAAGTTGCAAAAATATAGATTTCAGTTAAAGTAGTTAAAACAGTTAATAAATTTTTTGCCTCAACAGGTGATATGGTCATGATTTCCAGTATAAAATAAAGGCATTTGCAATTGACATAAATAATGAAAAAATAATTTTTTCTGACATTTCATTTGCTTATATTTGAATGGACAGTATGAAATAATCTGGTCATTTCTATCCACCCGTTTTATTATTACTATAATTGATAATTACATCCGGTTTTTTTTTGTTTTTGTAAACAAAAACTAACATGTGCCCCCTTTAGAATGCACATGTACTTCACTGTCATTATGTGAACTGAAGATAAGGCTAATACATCTCTAGTGTCTTTCCATTTGACACACAGATGATTTCCTCTCATGTAAACGACTTTTTACTAAATTTATTTTTAGAAGCTCTTTCTGATAGGACATCCAGCTTTACTCTGTCACTGCCATAAAAAATAAACCGCTGGTGAACTATAAAACCGGTCCGTGAATGTTGTATTTCCCTTGTCAAGATAATCCCGGGCGATGATAACGCTAAAGCGTTTTTCGCCCACAAAACCCCCAAAAAAATTATAAAGATAATCAGAAAGAAGTCTTTGGAAAAGAGAAATAAATTTTTTTGTAATTTTTACCTGTGTAAATTTCAAATAGAAGTACATATGCGGTTGACGAATCACCTATAGTTTTCCTCCATAAACACGAAATCTTATCCTGCCTCTAAATCCACATACGGCTTCATCAACTATCAAATTTTCCCTTCGAGAAAAGCAGGCTGGATATTCAAGAGATCAAATTGTGCAAAAAAGACCTTAATTCAAATATTATTACTTTGTTCAGAGTCCGAATCTATGTAAAAATGGGATTCAAATAACATTTCATAAATAACAAAGAAAAACTACTTTATTTACAACCAAATTAACACGCCACAAAAGCACTTCTAACCCTAAACACGAAAACCAACAATTAGTTTATATTCTATATTTCCAAAAATATCCGGCAGGTTGCGGATAAAAACAAACGAATCATTCCAAATAAATTAAAGAACGAACCGTTTTTGAATTAAAGCGTAACAACGAATGTTATGTGTATGAAATTTATAACATAATTAAATACGACTGCCCATGAAAAACACGGGCTTAGGATTGAATGTGTTAAAGTAGAATAAATCCTGATGGATTTGAATTCGGACAATGCCCAATAGTTAAATTTTGTTATTGATGTTAAATTAGATACTACCTCGAGAGTGATCTGCATCAAGTTAAACAGTATAAGTGTGACTGGGGTACATATTTTTGCATGGAAGAAGTTTTACAAACAAAAATAAAGAGAATGACATAGTGTAACGGTCAACATTCAATTTAGTAATCGGAAGATCGCTGGCTCAGTTGACAGCTGTCAGTCATTACTCACCTTTCTTTTTCTATTTAGCCTCCGGAATCAGCGTAAGGTATTATTTTGGAGGATGATATGTATGAACCTAAATGAAGAAAGTTGTATAGCCTTGTACAGTCGCAGGTTGACCATCCCTGAGATGTTTGGTTAGTTGAAACCCAACCACCAAAGGATATCCGAATCCACGATCTAGGGTTGAAATCCGTAAATAAGTAACCGGATTTACTAGGATTTGAACCTTAGAACTCTAGACTTCGGAATCAGCTGATTTGCGATGAGTTCACCACTAGACCAACCCGGTGGATTCGTTTTTTTATCCCATTTATCTATTCTTTTTTTCTAACCTTCGAGACCACAGTTATGTATTGCTTCAGAGGATTGAGGTGAATGATAATTTTTGTAGTGTGAAAATGCCATGCCTGACAGGGATTTCAACCCGGGACCACTTACCACGAGACGCTACCACGGAGGTTTACTTAATTTTTCATGTCAACTGTAGTTAAATTTGCATATAAAACGTATACAGTACATAAAAAAATGATTGCAGTATCATACACTACCCTATTATAATTTGTAAGTTCTATGGGATACAATGAATCTGTACAAGTAAACAGGATAATTCCGGTATAACCAAAGTAATATTAAGTTGCTCAAACAGTAACAATCAAACTATAAATAAACATAAAACTTACAAAAACAAATGATTTCTGCCTTCCGATAGTAATACAGATTAGTATTGGGAAGGCATTTAATAATTGAATTAACGAAGTGCGAGTCTCAATCACAATATGAGCTGCGGTTGAACTGCATGAGTCGAATGAACATTACAAAAATAATAGAATTAAATTTACGTTACAGAAAATAAACTTCTTTTTAACACTAATAGGCTTCCCGTGGAGACTGTGTGAGGCTAGTGAGATATGCGAGCTCCTCACGGGAGACTAACAGGGTGCCTATGGGGCGCTCTTTTGGAAGGTGCTCTCATAATATCACTGCAAACAATCGTCCGATTTTCAAAATTCAAACTGTATTTTTTACCAAGTTGAAGGCTAACTTTTAACTTTTGGATGCATCCTGTACTCTCCATTTAACAGATCACGGTTATTCAGAGACAAACTGTATGTATATAGTTTGTATGTTTGTTATCACATCATGCAAGAACTAACAAACCAACCAACCAATTACTTTAAAATTTGCAGGGTATATTCAGGTTTTCCCAGGGAAGGTTTAAAGCCATTGTCTACATGGTTATGATATTAAAAATATTCATTAAAAGTATTCACCCCCAAGGAAGGTGAAACTGAATTCATTAAGGAAAACACAGATTAATCCTCCTTTTATTGTTATATTTCTGTCATCATGGCAACAGAAAAAAGTTATTAATTTTCCACTGTTAAAGGTGTGTGTACGTTAGTTACCATGTTACTATTATTCTATCTTTACTTTCTTTTTCAGGTTTCTATATAAAGTTTGAATACTAAAAATATTATTTATCAGTATTATTCTCACAACCATGAGGATAACATACAGTGAGTTGGTTGAAGGGGTTAAGCCCCCTGGTTAGATGGGAATGGCGACTGAAGCAAGCTCTGTGGCAAATTGTAAGTGGTGAGTGAAGCCATCTCTGCGGCCATGGGGTATTATTCTTCTTACAAGAAATCATGTACAAAACTGAAGCAAACCTAAAATTGGAAGTTTTATTAGCATCAACATAACTGATTAATTCTTAAAAGAAGATTTCCTGAAATCTTCTTTGAAAGTCTTCTCTGAAGGTTTGCTGCTTCTGTTTCAGGTTTTTCCATTTAATTACAGCCTTCATAAGAAGATCACTTGGCCTCATTTTGAGCAGTGTTGTACCTATTCCACCTTTCAAATACATTTTCTTGTTCCTATAACACTTTACTATTTTTACTGGTAGTTTCTTTAATACATCAACATATTTCATGTTGCTGTTTTTACTTTTTTGCACATAAGTTTGTACTGCCCTGTTTTTTCTGAATTTTCTACGTATGAGCAGACGTTTCAAAAAGCCATTTCTTCTTAATTCCTTATTCAGTTTTGTACATGATTTCTTGTAAGAAGAATAATACCCCATGGCCGCAGAGATGGCTTCACTCACCACTTACAATTTGCCACAGAGCTTGCTTCAGTCGCCATTCCCATCTAACCAGGGGGCTTAACCCCTTCAACCAACTCACTGTATGTTATCCTCATGGTTGTGAGAATAATACTGATAAATAATATTTTTAGTATTCAAACTTTATATAGAAACCTGAAAAAGAAAGTAAAGATAGAATAATAGTAACATGGTAACTAACGTACACACACCTTTAACAGTGGAAAATTCATAGCTTATTTCTGTTGCCATGATGACAGAAATATAACAATAAAAGGAGGATTAATCTGTGTTTTCCTTAATGAATTCAGTTTCACCTTCCTTGGGGGTGAATACTTTTAATGAATATTTTTAATATCATAACCATGTAGACAATGGCTTTAAACCTTCCCTGGGAAAACCTGAATATACCCTGCAAATTTTAAAGTAATTGGTTGGTTGGTTTGTTAGTTCTTGCATGATGTGATAACAAACATACAAACTATATACATACAGTTTGTCTCTGAATAACCGTGATCTGTTAAATGGAGAGTACAGGATGCATCCAAAAGTTAAAAGTTAGCCTTCAACTTGGTAAAAAATACAGTTTGAATTTTGAAAATCGGACGATTGTTTGCAGTGATATTATGAGAGCACCTTCCAAAAGAGCGCCCCATAGGCACCCTGTTAGTCTCCCGTGAGGAGCTCGCATATCTCACTAGCCTCACACAGTCTCCACGGGAAGCCTATTAGTGTTAAAAAGAAGTTTATTTTCTGTAACGTAAATTTAATTCTATTATTTTTGTAATGTTCATTCGACTCGTGCAGTTCAACCGCAGCTCATATTGTGATTGAGACTCGCACTTCGTTAATTCAATTATTAAATGCCTTCCCAATACTAATCTGTATTACTATCGGAAGGCAGAAATCATTTGTTTTTGTAAGTTTTATGTTTATTTATAGTTTGATTGTTACTGTTTGAGCAACTTAATATTACTTTGGTTATACCGGAATTATCCTGTTTACTTGTACCGATTCATTGTATCCCATAGAACTTACAAATTATAATAGGGTAGTGTATGATACTGCAATCATTTTTTTATGTACTGTATACGTTTTATATGCAAATTTAACTACAGTTGACATGAAAAATTAAGTAAACCTCCGTGGTAGCGTCTCGTGGTAAGTGGTCCCGGGTTGAAATCCCTGTCAGGCATGGCATTTTCACACTACAAAAATTATCATTCACCTCAATCCTCTGAAGCAATACATAACTGTGGTCTCGAAGGTTAGAAAAAAAGAATAGATAAATGGGATAAAAAAACGAATCCACCGGGTTGGTCTAGTGGTGAACTCATCGCAAATCAGCTGATTCCGAAGTCTAGAGTTCTAAGGTTCAAATCCTAGTAAATCCGGTTACTTATTTACGGATTTCAACCCTAGATCGTGGATTCGGATATCCTTTGGTGGTTGGGTTTCAACTAACCAAACATCTCAGGGATGGTCAACCTGCGACTGTACAAGGCTATACAACTTTCTTCATTTAGGTTCATACATATCATCCTCCAAAATAATACCTTACGCTGATTCCGGAGGCTAAATAGAAAAAGAAAGGTGAGTAATGACTGACAGCTGTCAACTGAGCCAGCGATCTTCCGATTACTAAATTGAATGTTGACCGTTACACTATGTCATTCTCTTTATTTTTGTTTGTAAAACTTCTTCCATGCAAAAATATGTACCCCAGTCACACTTATACTGTTTAACTTGATGCAGATCACTCTCGAGGTAGTATCTAATTTAACATCAATAACAAAATTTAACTATTGGGCCATTGTCCGAATTCAAATCCATCAGGATTTATTCTACTTTAACACATTCAATCCTAAGCCCGTGTTTTTCATGGGCAGTCGTATTTAATTATGTTATAAATTTCATACACATAACATTCGTTGTTACGCTTTAATTCAAAAACGGTTCGTTCTTTAATTTATTTGGAATGATTCGTTTGTTTTTATCCGCAACCTGCCGGATATTTTTGGAAATATAGAATATAAACTAATTGTTGGTTTTCGTGTTTAGGGTTAGAAGTGCTTTTGTGGCGTGTTAATTTGGTTGTAAATAAAGTAGTTTTTCTTTGTTAATTATGAAATGTTATTTGAATCCCATTTTTACATAGATTCGGACTCTGAACAAAGTAATAATATTTGAATTAAGGTCTTTTTTGCACAATTTGATCTCTTGAATATCCAGCCTGCTTTTCTCGAAGGGAAAATTTGATAGTTGATGAAGCCGTATGTGGATTTAGAGGCAGGATAAGATTTCGTGTTTATGGAGGAAAACTATAGGTGATTCGTCAACCGCATATGTACTTCTATTTGAAATTTACACAGGTAAAAATTACAAAAAAATTTATTTCTCTTTTCCAAAGACTTCTTTCTGATTATCTTTATAATTTTTTTGGGGGTTTTGTGGGCGAAAAACGCTTTAGCGTTATCATCGCCCGGGATTATCTTGACAAGGGAAATACAACATTCACGGACCGGTTTTATAGTTCACCAGCGGTTTATTTTTTATGGCAGTGACAGAGTAAAGCTGGATGTCCTATCAGAAAGAGCTTCTAAAAATAAATTTAGTAAAAAGTCGTTTACATGAGAGGAAATCATCTGTGTGTCAAATGGAAAGACACTAGAGATGTATTAGCCTTATCTTCAGTTCACATAATGACAGTGAAGTACATGTGCATTCTAAAGGGGGCACATGTTAGTTTTTGTTTACAAAAACAAAAAAAAACCGGATGTAATTATCAATTATAGTAATAATAAAACGGGTGGATAGAAATGACCAGATTATTTCATACTGTCCATTCAAATATAAGCAAATGAAATGTCAGAAAAAATTATCCATGATTATACAAGAAATCATGTACAAAACTGAATAAGGAATTAAGAAGAAATGGCTTTTTGAAACGTCTGCTCATACGTAGAAAATTCAGAAAAAACAGGGCAGTACAAACTTATGTACAAAAAAGTAAAAACAGCAACATGAAATATGTTGATGTATTAAAGAAACTACCAGTAAAAATAGTAAAGTGTTATAGGAACAAGAAAATGTATTTGAAAGGTGGAATAGGTACAACACTGCTCAAAATGAGGCCAAGTGATCTTCTTATGAAGGCTGTAATTAAATGGAAAAACCTGAAACAGAAGCAGCAAACCTAAAATTGGAAGTTTTATTAGCATCAACATAACTGATTAATTCTTAAAAGAAGATTTCAGGAAATAATAAAATTATGTAATGATAACAGTGGGATATTGTCAGATTTTCTTAAAACAATCATGATTCCATTTCCAAGAAACATTATGTTAAGTTTTAATCTTCTCTTCAACAGAAAGACCAAGTAAAAAAAAAAAAAAACACACGATTTAAAACAAAATAGATTTACAAGGAATAGAGGCACTGCAGATGTGATTAGGCTAATCAAAACTATTAGTAATAGGTATATAGGAAGAGGAAAGGAATAAGTATAGTGTCAATTAGAAAAACTAATGTAAATAATAAGACAAAAAACAAATGTAAAATCCAAACATACAAGATTAATTAGAGAATTCAGCTGAATCGGGAATTAGTTATTAAAATAAAGGATGCTCAAATTAAGTTTAACCTAGGAAGAGGAATAAGCAAGGATGCTGCCTTTATTTAATGTGTAGTTAGGAGATATGATCAAAAATGCTCTAGAAGATGAAAGAATAGATCTAGGAGAAAGGAAAATAAATTGTAAAATGTTAACAGTGTTGTAGAATATTTTTTTTTTGGAGATGAAGCACATGATATGCAAAATTAGAATACATTACTGCTGAATAGTGACAATGTATGTTAAGAAAACAAAAGTAATGACAGGTTAGGAAAAAATAAGCCCATGAATATCTACAAAAAAAGAATAAAACAGTAATGGTGAACAATATCTAGAAATACTTAGCACAAACAGTGTACACTTAGCACAAACAGATGAAGCCGTATGTGGATTTAGAGGCAGGATAAGATTTCGTGTTTATGGAGGAAAACTATAGGTGATTCGTCAACCGCATATGTACTTCTATTTGAAATTTACACAGGTAAAAATTACAAAAAAATTTATTTCTCTTTTCCAAAGACTTCTTTCTGATTATCTTTATAATTTTTTTGGGGGTTTTGTGGGCGAAAAACGCTTTAGCGTTATCATCGCCCGGGATTATCTTGACAAGGGAAATACAACATTCACGGACCGGTTTTATAGTTCACCAGCGGTTTATTTTTTATGGCAGTGACAGAGTAAAGCTGGATGTCCTATCAGAAAGAGCTTCTAAAAATAAATTTAGTAAAAAGTCGTTTACATGAGAGGAAATCATCTGTGTGTCAAATGGAAAGACACTAGAGATGTATTAGCCTTATCTTCAGTTCACATAATGACAGTGAAGTACATGTGCATTCTAAAGGGGGCACATGTTAGTTTTTGTTTACAAAAACAAAAAAAAACCGGATGTAATTATCAATTATAGTAATAATAAAACGGGTGGATAGAAATGACCAGATTATTTCATACTGTCCATTCAAATATAAGCAAATGAAATGTCAGAAAAAATTATCCATGATTATACAAGAAATCATGTACAAAACTGAATAAGGAATTAAGAAGAAATGGCTTTTTGAAACGTCTGCTCATACGTAGAAAATTCAGAAAAAACAGGGCAGTACAAACTTATGTACAAAAAAGTAAAAACAGCAACATGAAATATGTTGATGTATTAAAGAAACTACCAGTAAAAATAGTAAAGTGTTATAGGAACAAGAAAATGTATTTGAAAGGTGGAATAGGTACAACACTGCTCAAAATGAGGCCAAGTGATCTTCTTATGAAGGCTGTAATTAAATGGAAAAACCTGAAACAGAAGCAGCAAACCTAAAATTGGAAGTTTTATTAGCATCAACATAACTGATTAATTCTTAAAAGAAGATTTCAGGAAATAATAAAATTATGTAATGATAACAGTGGGATATTGTCAGATTTTCTTAAAACAATCATGATTCCATTTCCAAGAAACATTATGTTAAGTTTTAATCTTCTCTTCAACAGAAAGACCAAGTAAAAAAAAAAAAAACACACGATTTAAAACAAAATAGATTTACAAGGAATAGAGGCACTGCAGATGTGATTAGGCTAATCAAAACTATTAGTAATAGGTATATAGGAAGAGGAAAGGAATAAGTATAGTGTCAATTAGAAAAACTAATGTAAATAATAAGACAAAAACAAATGTAAAATCCAAACATACAAGATTAATTAGAGAATTCAGCTGAATCGGGAATTAGTTATTAAAATAAAGGATGCTCAAATTAAGTTTAACCTAGGAAGAGGAATAAGCAAGGATGCTGCCTTTATTTAATGTGTAGTTAGGAGATATGATCAAAAATGCTCTAGAAGATGAAAGAATAGATCTAGGAGAAAGGAAAATAAATTGTAAAATGTTAACAGTGTTGTAGAATATTTTTTTTTTGGAGATGAAGCACATGATATGCAAAATTAGAATACATTACTGCTGAATAGTGACAATGTATGTTAAGAAAACAAAAGTAATGACAGGTTAGGAAAAAATAAGCCCATGAATATCTACAAAAAAAGAATAAAACAGTAATGGTGAACAATATCTAGAAATACTTAGCACAAACAGTGTACAGTGTAGTTAATGCTGATAGAAGAGTTACTGAGGGTATGATAGGCCATCCTGCATTGATCACATTTTCGATCAATTTTATATTAACACACAATGTTTCTAGTGCTGTCATTCTGACACATTTTAATGATTATAGGGCTTTTGTCATAGCTATTAATAAGGACAGACCCCAAAATAATTTGTAAAGGATTTTAAAGGGTCCTGGATTAAGATCATATTTATATGAACATGACTGGAGGGAAATTCTTGATGTTGATTTTCAGTTTAATAACTTTTTTGATTTAATAATCAATCAGAATCTGTTATTTATTTTAAGTCATGGATGAAGTTGGGCTGCACATTACCATATTTCGAACAGATGGGTTGTATAAGATGTGGCATAAAAAGAATGAATACATTTAGTTTAAGAAAAAGATAGATGTGTGGATTATGGCAGCTAAAAAATTTTTAAAATGCGAGGAATTACCTGCAAAGAATCAGTTGAGAATTAAAAAAACAGTATACTTCTATGCTTACTACTAAATAAAAAATATATGTAAATGTTGTTTCTGATAAGATAAAATTGCTAATATTGTTAATGAATATGGTTCTTGGATCTACTCTATAATTTTTAATGTACTACATTCACATAAATTTTATGGTAAAGTTATAACTTTTTCAGATGATACTGCTCTAGTATATTCATAACAATCTTGATAAGTTGCAAACTGTAATGCAAGTGATCTGGATAATTTAGGCTTATGTCAGTAAATTAGTTCATAACGCTTTAAAATAAAATATCTAATTTTTAATTTTCCATATACTTTCGGCTTATTAGTTCCATGAATATACCATAATGGTGACTGTGCTTATATAAATGCAACTGTTAAGTGAAATATCAGGTGAATTTTATTATATACTTGGGTTGATGGTTTATTAAATTTAAGGAAGTTTTTCCACTCTATCTTCTTCACCAAATCTACTTTGTCCTAGTTAATTTGAAATTCAATTATAGATTGCATTGTCAAAGATCAACATAAGAAAAATAATAGAGGTGTGAATTATGGCAGCTAAAAAACAATAAAAAATTATTTCGGTAGGAATTACCTACTGAAAGATAGTGGAGAACTATAAACCTAGGTTCTTTAACTGCCTGCTGGGTAGTGTAAGAAGTACCTGTAATTTTATTTTAAATTTAACTTGAGTGGATTTTCTATTTTTCATTTGATGAGATGGAAGCACTGTCTGGCATTGTGGCATTGACTTCTTACTAAACTGTATACTTATAATGTTGTAAATCTATTACAAAGATAAACTTTATAGGTTAATTAAAGAGAGAGTGTGGATGACAATTTTGTATATTGTATAATTTTTATACACACACATATATATATATGTATATACACATTCTAAATACATTACACTTGTTTTTGGGCAGTGTAAAAATTGAGATACTGTTAAAACTGTGTTTTTCAAAAAACTGTCTGCCTTAAAAAAATCCTGTCCTTGAACCCACCTTCAATTTATAATTAGTACAAAGTAACTGTGTACCACCTTAAGGGAGGTACAAATAATGTTAATTTTTCCATTATGTTAATATAACAATATATATTCTATAACATTAGAAACAAACCTGCAAATCCACTTTCAATATCACTTTACTCGTACATCCGTCCAGCTTTCCTTTCTAATTACATGCTTCACTTTAGACCTGAAGAATACATGTGCTGTTGCTGCTTTTTGAGGTCACAAATAAAATTTTATGATCAAATAGTAAATGTAATCATAACAGCAAGTGTTTCCTTAAACCCAACTGATATAATAATGAATATTGGACTTAAATAAGAATTTGTGTGAAGATTACAGTAGGGATGATGTACAGCCTAATAGGCAGTATTATATTGTGTACCCAATTAACAGGATTTGTAATCGGTGATCAGTGACAGCTGATTGGTGATTATAATTATTATTTATTATGTTACAGTTATGTTAATGTGCTATAAACTAATACTATAATGCCAGATTAAAGTAATGGTTAAAACGTAAATAGACATTGGCAATATAAGTTGTAAAAATGTTTGACTTCTTAGTAAGCAGTATTATATTTTATTTGATAATGTAAATATATTTCATGTGTTCTAGTTGCTTTTTACTACCCTGCCTAGCGCTATAGCAGTAGAAGTTAAAGTATGGCAACCCATCAAAATAACCTTTTAAATAAAAACTACAGTGAGACAAGAGGATGGTCTTACAATATTACTCGATTGTGCTCTGGAAAAATTAATTGCAGAATATAATAGGAAAATACAAAAACTTAATAAAAATGGGGGGGGGGGGGGTTAACATCTTAATATTTAAATTTAAATGTTTTACCATTAGCTGATGATCTGATAACTTTGGTAAAAGACTTTAGATAGAGAAAATTAAAATCAAGAACTAGAAAAATGTGCAATCAAAATTTTAGGCTTCAAATTCTATATAATGGATTCCAATAATAAAAGTAGAATCCAAACGGTGAAAATTTCAGAATAAGAATCAATCAAGAGTCAAAAAGTTTAAAATTTAAAGCAAAATAATTATGCTGAACATGTTTTAGAAAAAAATAAAAGCCAGAATCTAATAATTGTAACTTTACGGCCAAAACTCAAAATAATACTGCTAAATTAAGCAAATCTGAAGTATTTTACCAAAATTTTTAAAAGTCATACAATTAGAAAAAGAACTAATTTTATGGTCACTTGACTGGAATGGATGAAAATAAATTAATGAAACAAATATTTAACTTTTTTTTAAAAAAAGGAAAACCAAATAAGCTAGTTAAAAAAATGTAAGATCTCAAATTATTAAATATTTCCACAGAAGTAATTTCTGATGAAATCTTTCAGAAAACTAATCTTTCAAGAAAACTAGATAACAGCAATAAAGTAAGCAATAAGATAAAGCAAGCAGTAACGTATGCAAGGTAATAAATAGCAATAAAAGGACTAAAATAAAATAGCAATAAGATACGTTTCTAACTTTTGAAATGCACTCTAGCTTATCAGAAACAAAACTGAATCAATATGTAATGACACCCTCAGCTATTGAATCTGCACGTTTTTTTTATTTATTAGTTCACATCTTATTTGCATTGACAATAGGATTCACACATTTATACACTGAACCTAATTGAATGACTAATTACCAAATTTATCAGGAACATGAAAATAAAAGATTTTAAGACAGATTAGCTTTATAATTTCATCCAGATTAGGATGCAAAATTAAAATAACTTGATCAAAAATTTTCTCAAGAACTCTTATGACTTGAAATTATAACTACAGTGGCTTCTTCAAAACAAACAATATAGCACATTCAGAGTTGTATCATTCATTGAGTTGTAACTTATTCAGAGTTGTATCTTACTGTGCAATATCTTATCTGTAAAAGCATCTTCAAGAAAAGAATTTCATTTAAAAACATTTCATTACAATGAATAAACATTGAAACACATTTTTTTGAAATGATTGCCTTTACATAGTAATTTTTAATATAATTTAAAACAAATTTCAAAGACACTTAATGCTAAACATTGACAATATTAATATAATCATCTATGATCTCACCATTTGTGTTCCATTTACTTCTGTTGGATTATATAATTCTATGATAGTTTATAATTTAAAACATTATGAAGTGTTTATAAACATTATCTTAACACTAAAAAAACAGCTGAAGTTCATTACTGTTTGAAAGACCTATAGAATTTCTTAGGAAAAATCTTATAAAAGTTGTAAATATACAAATATGTATTTAGAGCACGTAACACTTTTTGGCAGTAACAGTAGATAAGAAATCCAGAAAGAAACACAACAGAACCTTTAGAATTTTAATTACATTGTTCAATGTTGAAGATTTTGTACCTAATTAAAAAAAAATTAGTTTAAAACATTTGTTCTCAAAGTGGGCGATAATGCCCAATCTGAAAATTGGAGGCATTCAAGCTGTCTAGGAAGGTGATGACTGATAGGAAGGTAACGGCAAAAATTATGTTTTCCTGAGATTTCAAATTAAAATTAAATACTTACTAAAATATTTTTCAATTGAAAGCTTAGTTTTAAAATTATTGTATTGTTATACTGAATACGCTATCACTTTTATTATATAATTATATATCATTCATTCTGTGAAACCTCCTATGTGCCTCAAAAATCAATTTTGAGTTGTATACCACTGGAATCAGCTTTTCAAACTCTACAAGTCTATGCGGTGAAAAAAAGAAATCTCCTAGGTAAAAACTGAATATTTCTCAAATTTAGAAACCTCTTGTGTAACATTAATCCACACGGGAGTTTTCCTCTATTTGATATCGTTATGTAGATGGCTTAGGGTGAACTATGTTATGTGAACCAGATGTTACTTAAGAGATTTCATGCAATCAGCTGTTTGTACTTGTTTGTATTAATGTGGTTAACACATGTGGTTAATGGTTTTTTGTTTTTTATGTAGATTTATTAATGGTTTTCGTAAATAATCAATGAAAATGATAGCTAAATTTAGTACATCCTAACCTTAAATTGAATTATACAAATTATATTAAAAAGGAATTGAAATTAACTTACCAGTAAATTTTCTTGTTGCTAAGCTCAGTAAAAGTTCCCCACAACTAAAAATGGGATTACTTTTATTCATATTTTCAAAAACACAGTTTTACTGGTCAAAATTTACTGGTAAGTTAATTTCAATTCCTTTTTAATATAATTTGTATAATTCAATTTAAGGTTAGGATGTACTAAATTTAGCTATCATTTTCATTGATTATTTACGAAAACCATTAATGATACCATATGAAATTTGTAATAATTTTTTCCCTAATTATGTTATTTGTTTAAGGTATTGACCTATAAGCAGAATTTGTTTCAAGATTCTTTAGAAATAACTTTTAGTACTCAGATTAAAAATCTGTTAAGGTTACATTTTTCCTTATAACCTAAAGTATCTTATAATAGAAAATTCATTACACATTTTTTTGTTATGATTTTGTTGTATTATGTTCTTTTTCTAGAAACCCAAGGGGCAACAAAAGATGAATTTGTTAATGAAATTGAAACAGAAGCAGTCCAGAGCTCCTGTCCTTTAGACAAAACTGGTAAGTCTTGATGTTTAAAAGATTTTTTTAATTGCAGTCTTTGCAGCCATTTTTACACACTAAATTCAATCTATCCTTTAACTTTATTTTAATAAGTTTAAAATTGGTAATATGTTCTAGTAAGCTGATAATTTCTTGATAATTACTTTTTTTTAGATGTGCACTTTGCACATCTAACATGCTGAATGCCTTGTGTGATGATCCTATGCTATTAAGTAAACAATATAAATCGGTTAAATAATATCTGGTAGCTCTCTCAACAAAATAAAATTCCAACATTCATAAATTTTTGTTTGCTACCATATAGGTGCAAATGCCAGTATCGAATTAGTTCAACGAAATGGATCTTCTTTTGATGAAGCCAATGAAGATAGAATCCTTTTTTGTAATTCGTTGATACCGATTTCAGGTAACACTGCTGTCTATATATTTTTAGATTCTAATAATGAATATTCACAAGACCAGCTAGAGTTTATTGATATAGTTGTCTCAAATAACACACCAAACAATAATTCAAGAGCTATTTCATCATTGGTTGACTCTGAGGTAAATTCTGAAAGACCTAGTATTGAATTGACTGTTATTTTGAGGAAGTTGGCTCAAATATTCCTACTGCGACTAACACCTCTTGTGAGGAAGTAAATAAGGTTAGAAAGCCAAAAAAATTAAGTATTGCCGAGATAAAAAAACATGAAACATAAATTTAAAAAAAAAACAAAAAACATAGAGCTTCAAGAAAAAAGTATTTAGGAGATAAAAGAGTTGGAAGACAGGTTGTAGGAACACTTGTAAAGGAAGCTAGATCCCTAAAAGGTAAATGTAACCGTGTCTTATTACCCGAACCTTCGAAAAGAACGAATCAAACTTTTTTGTGCACTACGGTATCTGATACCAAGCAACAGGAAATATTTAATCATTTTTGGCATAGTCCTACCTCTTGGAAAGAAAAACAAACATTTGTGACAACTTTAGTTAATTCAAGGCCCATTATTAAAAGAAGAAGCTGCATACATCTCAAAAACGTCAAATTGGAGGGACATGACAACCTACTGGAAAATGATGGTGGAGAGAAGATAAGGGTATGTAGAATTTTTTTTTAGACACTTGATCTTGGAGAGGATACATTTAAAAGATGGGTTTATAGATCAGGACAACTCAATAAGATAAGTGAGAATGGAGAATCAATTGATGAATTAGATGGACAGACTGATAAAATAACAGAAAAGAAGCAAAAGAGAGATTATAAAAAAAAGATGGAAGTCCCAATAAGTGACACAAAAAAATCAAAATCTCCAGGAGCTTAAAAAAGTTATAAAGATTTTTGGCCCTTCTATGATGGTCTTCCATTCATTTGTGCAGGAAAACGAGGAGCAACAGAACATGTTAAGGTAAAAAGAAATAAAAAAAAATGTAAAGAAAGGTGTCAACAAATTAATATTTTTGAGGTAAATTCTGAAAGACCTAGTATTGAATTGACTGTTATTTTGAGGAAGTTGGCTCAAATATTCCTACTGCGACTAACACCTCTTGTGAGGAAGTAAATAAGGTTAGAAAGCCAAAAAAATTAAGTATTGCCGAGATAAAAAAACATGAAACATAAATTTAAAAAAAAAACAAAAAACATAGAGCTTCAAGAAAAAAGTATTTAGGAGATAAAAGAGTTGGAAGACAGGTTGTAGGAACACTTGTAAAGGAAGCTAGATCCCTAAAAGGTAAATGTAACCGTGTCTTATTACCCGAACCTTCGAAAAGAACGAATCAAACTTTTTTGTGCACTACGGTATCTGATACCAAGCAACAGGAAATATTTAATCATTTTTGGCATAGTCCTACCTCTTGGAAAGAAAAACAAACATTTGTGACAACTTTAGTTAATTCAAGGCCCATTATTAAAAGAAGAAGCTGCATACATCTCAAAAACGTCAAATTGGAGGGACATGACAACCTACTGGAAAATGATGGTGGAGAGAAGATAAGGGTATGTAGAATTTTTTTTTAGACACTTGATCTTGGAGAGGATACATTTAAAAGATGGGTTTATAGATCAGGACAACTCAATAAGATAAGTGAGAATGGAGAATCAATTGATGAATTAGATGGACAGACTGATAAAATAACAGAAAAGAAGCAAAAGAGAGATTATAAAAAAAAGATGGAAGTCCCAATAAGTGACACAAAAAAATCAAAATCTCCAGGAGCTTAAAAAAGTTATAAAGATTTTTGGCCCTTCTATGATGGTCTTCCATTCATTTGTGCAGGAAAACGAGGAGCAACAGAACATGTTAAGGTAAAAAGAAATAAAAAAAAATGTAAAGAAAGGTGTCAACAAATTAATATTTTTAATAAAATAATATTATACTGTACATTTATTATGTAAAACTATAATGTACAGAACTGTTACTTTAAACTTTTAAGAGTGTTTTTATATTTTCACGGTATACTAATGAAGCTACAGGTATTCATTAGTTTTATTTTTAGTTGGTAAACCTAATTGTAATAATTCAATACAAAGTTTAATTTTTTGTTTATAAAAGTCTGATTAAGTTATAATATAAGTCAGTAGGATAAGAAACTAATTAAATATTCCTTGTAATGTTACTATATTTTTTTTTTATCTTTTAACTGTTACTTTAATTTTTAAGAGTGTTTTTATATTTTCAGTGTACTAATGAAGGAATAGTTATTCATTAATTTATTTTTAGTTTGCAAGCCTAAAGGTAATTAACTAATTAAATATCTCTTATAATGTATTTTTGTACTGTTATCTCTATGTATTTTACATTCTATCTGTGCAATTACTTTGTTTCGTAGTAATTTCAATAATTAAGAAAAACATTTTATAATATGGACCTAATAATATCATAAACGTACTAGGTTTCAGTTTAAGAAAAAGGCAGGCAAAATTAAGTTTCTAGGCAGACAGATGTTTTTCAAAGCATATTTTTCAACTATAACTAAAACATCCAAGAATAAAGTTCAAAAGGCCCTATGTAGCTGATCACCATTGTTTGAAATCACCTACATGGCAAAACAAACACATAGTATTTTTTTTAATTGTAAGAAATCTTCTAAATAGATGAAAAAAAGAATTTATCTTAAAAACAGGTAATTAGAAATCTTAGATTAAATTTACGATATAACTGTAATATTGCATTTTGTTAATTCAATTCCAAAGGTTTTTCTGCTCTCCTGAAAAATTTAGGTCTTTGCAGGTAGGAGGTTGCATAGAATGAATGATGATGTATATATATTGTTATATAACTACACAATTAAATATGCATTTTAATTGCTCTCATTTAAAGTGTAAGATTCAACTCAGAAATAGGATATGCCACATTTAAAAACAATTGCAGTTGTTTTTTTTTTAAGAGAACTACAATTATTATTTTTAACAGATGGTAAGTTTTAGGCTAGAAACGTTTTGATTCTTAATGTGGGTGGTGGGTGAAAAAGTTTAAGAATCAATTGTTTAAAAGAACATTATTACATAAAAAAACAAAAAAAAAAAAAAACCATTGTGAATATTTACACTGTACAACTATGCTGGCCAGGGGTTTGTCAAGCTCTTCATCATTTGGCCAATAACATTTTACTTTACTTTATAATCTTCAATTTCCAGGATCTTATTCTGCACATTGTTGTGGAATCATCATACTGTAAGTTGTTGTGGTTGGATATTATCTAACCCAAGCCTCCCTGCCGCCACTGAGTTAGTTATAATTTAGTAATGGAAAGAATGATCTACCGTAATTATAAGATATAATGTTAAGAATTAATTAACATATAGTATTTATTAAACACATCGAGATCAAATGTTAAGTAGAATTTTGGACAAGTGTTCAAATGACATAACCTGAGCCTATAATCACAAATAAAAATAAATTTGGATTGTTTTGTAAAACGGAAAAGTTAAAATTTGTTTTAAAACAATTAAAACAAAATTTCTTCCCTTGGAGAAACTGATTCATTAACCTCTTCATTTTTTCTTCCAATAAAAATCTGAATTCTAGTTTTAATTCTCTAAATAGGATTTTTTTACATTTAATTTTAATTAATGATTCTATATTAGGGTTACAATTTGACTATCAGTTTCAGATTAATGCCTTAATAATATTCAAAATACTTATTAACATGGAAATTAGAACTAACAAGCATAAGTAATAAAACGTTAACTTCGTTCATAAAAAATATTAAAAAAGTTTCAGTTAAAAGATACACCAGAATTAGGTCTAAATACACTATAAACATAACGTCTTTAAAATTAGTTATAATTTTATTTAAAACTATTAGTATGTTTAACTGTAAATAATGTAAAACGGGTTCAAAAATTCACATTCATATTGTGTACAATTAACTATACATGTCATTACTTACTTTTAGGTAAGGACCACGACGCAAAATAGTATTTCTTTATTAGCTGAAACCAATCAGTCAAATTATTTTTCTATCAAATTCTCTTAGTAAGCATTCAAGTAAGATTACTTGGAATAACAAATTAATCTAAATCGTTTAACTGAGAAATAGCCGTAAACAGTACCGTTACAAAGGACGTCAACAGTATACAACCATGTGAGTTGATGTATTTAACGCATTCTCACGTCGCTTAAGAGAAAACAATGTTAATCTGCCGCCATTTTTGATGCGTTTTTTAAAAATCTACCCTGGAAACAAGTCAAGTGAGTGTTATAAATGGATTAAAATCAGGATTATTCTGGAACTTATAAAAACCTAATAATAAGGATAGATTAAATTAAAATACTATACTTACATTATTTATTCACACGAATTCATTATCTTTTTTTCTATATACACATACATTTTAATTTTTTTATCCAAAATTTATTTTATTTCCATCAAATTACTTAGTAGAGATTAGATAGGTATCTGTTTTTCTTTTTACAGAGATGTTTCTCAATAAACATTATTGCAATATTTAGCAGAGTTAATTTACTATTTTTTTTTTTTAACCTATCTATATATATATATTAATAAGTCCATTCACAGATTCCTGGATATATATTTATAAGTAAAGTAAAATATTTATTTAATAACATTTATTTAACATTATTGTAACATAAATATACACTAAATCACCAGATAGAATATGTTCTACTTTTTATAGACTTTATGAAATGTTTGTCTCAATCTTTCCAAAAATCTAGAATATATATCCTAATTCAATAACATAATTACAAAATACTATAACTTATGCTATATAAACTTATCTTATTTTAATATTTAATGGTGTTACTTCTCTTGTTTTTACAAATAACTGTGTATCTCGTATAGCAATGAAAACAGTATTATTTTCAGTATTTTGTTTTCATCGTGCCTACATATCATCATAATATATTACAATTCTTCATTATTATAATAAATATATTTATTTTGAAACTAACAAGAATAATGGTTGTTGATTTTTATTTAGAACAAAAGAATATTTCATAATAATTTTACTGTAAGGTAAAAGAAAATATTGAAAATACACAATATACCGTAATTACATGAGCAATGTTATAAATTGATTTAAACAGGAATTGTGATTCACTGTTTACAATGTTATTTTGTTTCTTAGAATCGAGTTAAAATCTCTTAATTTTAAGACATTACGCCAGAATACGAATTCTGGGGTAATGCATTGTTTCATCTCTCATAACAAGCGACCGACCGACACGGACAGTTTAATATTAATTTTTTTAAACAACGTTAACAAACGAACGTAATCAAGATATCCAAACGGTAATAAGGTTTTCCATTATTTCTTTTTACCTAATATAATTTACACTCACGCATACTACCAGTCTGCGTCCTTCATATATTTTTTTGGTTTTTTTACTAAATATCGCTATTATTTATTTTGATATAAAAAACATCAGTTTTAAAAAACATAATAGTGCAATTAAAAATAAAAATGTTATGTCTCCACTTTAGTATCACAAAAAGTAGCGAGCTAGCCTGTTACACAAAAGGTGTCGGGGTCGATACTCTGTCAGGATCTGAACAAAATTTTACAACTTAGACCATATCATCTTTACGAACTAATCTGAAAAAACACAAAAGGACCATTTATTTTAATTCAGATGATAAAAAATATTAATGAATAGTACAAAAGGGGATTATGATATAAAACGATTATTTCCAAATTTATCTCAAGTCGACTACCGTATTTCACAGTACAGCCCAGCACATCTATAATACAAATAAGCGCTGTATTCCTTCTTATCCGCCGAAAGGTCCCGGTTCGTATACCGGTCAGGCTTGAAACTTTAATTCACTTCAAAATTTCAATACGGTACTTCCCCACACAACCTCCAACCGAATATAGTGAATATTAAATAATATTCAGATTTTGTACTCGAATTTTTTTTTATTAAATTTATATTTAATACAAAAACAATATTAAGAAAACAAACTTAAACGAAGAAATAAATATATCACGGAGAATATAACATTGATTTTACTTATTTTAGGAATTTTTTTTTTATAAATAATAGTAAAATTATTATAATATATTGATTCGTTATTAAATTAAAAAAAAAAAATTACCGTAAAAATTACATTTTTTTTTTCACTCCCTTACCTTGGAAGATTTATTCTATGTAGTGTTGAATAATTCAAACGCAAGCAGCGAATTATATGATGCCAAAACTAAATGTTAGAACTGTGTTTTATGAATACAACCCTCCCTATTAAGAATAATATTCTCCGTATATTAACCGAAGCGAACGGTTTTCTTAAATAATTTTGAAGTAATTTTCAGTTTCAGTAAACCTTATTATCTCTAAATAATTAATATATTAAATTATTTATTTATTTGTATACTCACATACGCGCGCACAATTTTAATTATATATAAATACTGAAATATACTATTCTATATAAATATAATTTTTTTTTCTCACTCAAAATCTCTTTTTGCTAAACCTTTGTAATGTTACGATTCGGTTGAATGCGAATTGTATAATAGAATAAATCATTTTTAACAGCAAAAATAAACAGTATAAAAGAAAAAGATGGCTTCTGAACGATATAATGAAAGAAAAAATTACTAGTGTGGTAAGTTTGTACGTATTGGAGAATGTGAGAGGGAGTGTGCACAGAGAATGGAACAAGATAGGTGAGTGCATTTGACTTTCTCGTTCTTACACCTGGTTCGTCAAAAACAACTGCGTATGTCAAAGTGTGTTACGTAGATGAAAAATTATATTTATTCGGGAGTGTGCACAGAGAATGGAACAAGATAGTATTATAACTATTGAGTGCATTTGACTTTCTCGTTCTTCCACCTGGCTCATCAAAAACAACTGGTGTGTCAAAATGTGTTATATTGTATTGTGTTTATTATATTATTAGTTGTTTCCATTATATTAAGCGATGTAGAGAAAATAAACAAATCTTATATAGTAATATTATTTAACATTTTCTTTCTGATAATTTATTAATCTAACAAAAGTGTTATTAACGACGTTGTCGTACAGTAAATGGTTATTTCTTTACGATCTGTAGTGGTGTTTTTTTTAGAAAATATTTCTAAATGTAAACTAGGTAAGTTCTTTGAAATAATATTTTGTAATAAGAAAAATAGTACTCAATTAAATAATGGTTAACTTATGGGAATTTAATGAACTAAACATTTTGTTTAAGTACATTTTACTTTATAAAAATATGGAACTAAAATAATTTGCTTTCAAGTAAGTACCGGTACACTAGAAGAGAATAGGTACTTGCTTGAAAGCAAATTATTATTTTGTAGACTAAACGTTTTATTTACGTTTTAATAAAATAATATTATTATTATTTCTATTTAAATCTGCTCTTCTTACTAATTATTTCGGATATCAATATTTTATTGAAGTTATATTTTTTGTTTAAAAAAAATTAGATTTCTGTTAATAACAAAACCTTTTGCCTGTGTTTACATTTGGTGATTAATAAATTAATTATCTATTTTAGAAAGTAAATTCACTTTGTTCTTCAGTTTGAAATACTTAGAAATATTTTCTTACTTTTCTTGAAACTTACATTGATGTGTTATGCAGGTCGGTTTTATGTTAGATGGTCAGACTTATTATTAATTTTTTTTGACAAAAATTTAACTAAAATTTTTATTCTGATTTTATTTTTCATAAACCGTGATAACTTACAACATAATAAATGAAAGCAACTTTTAAAATTCACTTGTATGTGTTAGCTAAAGAACATAGTTAACGGTACATAAACGAGTAATGCTTTCAATTATTTAATTTTATCTAATTTTTCAATTTATATATACAATTACATCCGCGCACGTAAACGTGATGATTCCACACACACATATATATATATATGTACATTCGCGTGCGCGCTTTTATACCTTTTTTTTTTTTTGTAAATATTACTAAATATTTTTATTTTAATTTAAAGCAGAAATTTAAAAAATCGAATATTGTAATTAACAATAAAAATATAATGTCGCCGCGACCGTGTCACACTATTTATAAATTTAGCCGATTAGTACTTTAACAGTAAGCACATCTACAATAAAAATACGCGCGCCCGCAAACACACACAAAGAAAGAGAGAGAGAGATTTATTTTTTAATACTATCAAAAAGGAATGTGTGAAGTTTAAGGTCTCGGGATCGATCCCTTTGACACAAAACTTGGACACCCCTTTCTTTTTCCTGTTTAGCCTCCGGTAACTACCGTTTAGATAATTCTTCAGAGGATGAATGAGGATGATATGTATGAGTATGAATGAAGTGTAGTCTTGTACATTCTCAGTTCGACCATTCCTGAGATGTGTGGTTAATTGAAACCCGGTTGGGTTTCAAAGAATACCGGTATCCACGATCTAGTATTCAAATCCGTGTAAAAATAACTGGCTTTACTAGGACTTGAACGCTGGAACTCTCGCCTTCCAAATCAGTTAATTTGGGAAGACGCGTTCACCAACCCGGTGGGTTAACTTGGACACCCCCAGATCACAAGGTATTCACATATGACTATCGCCTCCCAAAAAAAATCATTACTGAAGGTTCTAGATTTAATTCTTTGCTTTAATTATCATTAAAAACCTATTTACATGTTGAAAGTTTGGAATTGATTTTCGTTTTGGACACAAATTTGCATTAGTAAGTCGTACCCGCATGTCGTTCACTAAAAAAAAAGAAATATTGCTGTAAACTAAAAGGATCAATTCTTGGTTACAATATACATAATCACATGCTCAATCACTATTAATAATAGTGATTATTATCACAATCTATTGGTTTCTTATGCAAATAAATATTTTTTATATCGACATTTATACATAAATTCGTAATAAAAGATTTTAAAAACCTACTGATATACTGAAGGTCTGCGGTTCGACTCTCATGTTAGACACCACCACCGACAACTGTTTAGCCAGGTTTCGTAGATAAGAATTGACTTACAAGGATGTTTTCAATAATTTCAATCGAAATAATCTTCACGATTAAAAAAAATAAATAAATCTGTGATGAATCGATTACAATGTTGAAGTTTAATTTTATATTTTGGTTCGGTTTAATCATTTTATAAATAATAGTTATATACATAACACCGCTACTGAACAAGGCTGACACTGCTAATGACTGTCGTAAACTGTCTAACTTTAAACGCTTGTAGTTTAATGAAGTGAAGAAGGGGAAGTTGAATTTCTTAGCAACAAGATGTTGCCATTTAGGTTATCAAAAAAATGATTGTACTAAAACAAATATTCAATTAACCCATCTTAATTAATTAATTAACAAATATGACAAATATTTTGTCTCAATATAAACAATTTAGGTTACCGAATTTTGTTTTTTTGTATAAAACGACAACCTAATGAGAAAAATAATAAGACATGAAATAATTGTTACGACATTGATCTCAAATACAACACACACACACACACACACACACACACTGATTTGTGTCATGTCAGATATCATTAGACAAATGAATTATCAACCATTAGATTTATGAATTTTATACATAAATAACGCTGGAGTCACATATATTTATGATACATGACTAACTATATATATAAAGACTTTAAACGCCGCCAGAATGTCTTTAAAATAAGTAATCTTTTTATTACTGAATAAATCAATAAATTTACTCGGTTCATCGGTTGATATTTGAATACATCAAATTTTGTTGTTTTACAAATACTGTTATAAAGAGTTCCTGTGGGCATTAAACTATGTAAACTACCGTTCACGATTGAACGGTAAGAGCTAAAAAAAATTTAGACGGTTCCGAAACTTCAAAATTTTCCGATTCAAAAATAAAATGTTAAATATCGTATTCAATATTCGTTAACACCTCGGAAATCAATTTAGTTAAAAATTATTTCAGATGGTGCGATTCTGATCGATTAAAACGAACCGATCCCGACTGTCGGTTAGACATTTCTCTTTTTGTTGTAAAACTTAGAACCTTAGAACTCTCGATTTCGAAATCAGCTGATCTGCGAAGACAAGTTCACCTCTAGACCAACACGGTGGGTTCATTTTAAAACGGTTATATTAAAATTTCTTTGGTTACTGATTCTAGGTTAAAAGTTTTCAGTATTTGGACTACATCTTTAACCAAAGCTGCAACTATCAAAGGCACGTTCTTAAAAATTAAATAATTAAATATTTATAAATTCTGTATCACAGTGTTCATTAAAAATTATTATTAGAAAATAAACATTCACAGTAATTATAGCATTTTGAAAGTAGCAGACATGAATTCATAATTGGGAGAAATATTTAAATAAACTCAAATACATTTTGTAACAGTGGATAAAGGTGTATAATTAATTTACATTTTTCAAAATTTTATATTTTGGATATTGGATGTAAAATAAGGTAAGTTTCAAAATCTAATTTTAATTTTATTAATTTACAAGACAATCTATATTTTTTATTTATATAAGTTATTTCTTTTAACGAATAATATTTTTTGAAAAAAAAAACTTTATTTTACTAATTAATTCTGTTACATTTCTTAATTTTTCTAATTCAACAGAACGATTTACATATTACGTAATTCCATAAATTTATCTTCAATTATACTAACTGTTTTATGAAACTCATAGTATCTGTACTAAGAGACTACCGGTCATTAATCTGATTTACAATAACATTTTGTTTGTTTTATTTCTTCTAACAATTTTTTATATTTTTCTCCATCATAAGCATGTAAATTGGTAGTAAAGAACAATCGAACCGAGACCATTAACAATTCGTCTTTTATTTCTTACTTTATTACTTACCAAGACTATTTTTAACTTATTCATTTTCGAATGAGTAATAAATTTTAAATAATTACTTCCATCTCTAGACTTATGACTGTTTTTACTTACATTATACAATTTATAATTAAAAGGTATAATTAAAACAATTTAATAAATATTCTTAAATATTATTCAAATTTTATAAATAGATTTACTACTTTATCATAATGAATAAATGTACCGGTAAAAAGCCTCTAATTTGGCTAAATCTAATTCTATCGGGACCGTTTCCGAATTAATAGTTAGGACCTGCAAGATATTTTAAATACAGATCGTTAAATGTATTTTACTTTTTGTATATGTCGTGCTGTTTTTCACTGAACTGACTTTTCCTTTATCATATTTATTTTTCTCTTTACTTCATCATCTTTACTTTATGATTTTTGACGTAATCGTTTATTATCTGCCGCTGTATATCTGCTTCTAACAATGAAGTTGGGTTATGTCCATAAAATTTTCAAACTGTTTTAATTTGGTAACAGAATAAATACTACTCTTGTACGCAATAACTGCATATTTTATTTCATTTTTAATACTATCGTTTTTAATTTCTTGTCGGTTATTAAAGATTCTGATATGTTCAGTTACCGTAGACTGAAATCTTTCACGTTGACGATGGATGTTGTGCTTGTAAAATATATTTTAATTTTATATATCCGCATTCATTTTTGAATTATTGAATTCGGTATCATTATTAGAAATAAATTTTTTCAGGTATTTTATGATGGGTAGATTAATTTAATAATTTATCAGCTGCTTCTGTTAATTGTGATCTTTCAATCCATTATACTTGTGTATACCTAAAAAACTATCTAAATTGACAAAATCTTTTGTTTTTCAACAACAAAAAAAAACGCCTATCGATATGAAGTATTTTCAGTGGTTTAGGTGTTGGAGTCAAATTCATTTCTGAATTTTAAGGAATTCTTTCACGATTTGTTTTTAAACGAATTTCACATTTATATAATTTTACATATGTATTTTTAAATGCGGGGTATAATATTAGCGGATCTAAATCTATCAAAAACATGTTCAAGTCTTGATATATGTTCCTCTAAACTAGTTGAATAAATAAGATAAACAGGTTAATTTTATTCTGAATTCCAACTAGTATATTCGTAATGTGTTGGGAGGTAGGTAAGCTATTAGGTACATTTTATTAGAAAGCTACCTATTGTAATGGATACCGTGATTCGACTTCGGGAAAATTTCGATATATCTTCGCGTTTCACATCCTCCAGACTCCAAAACCACCGTCAGCTCAAAAGCTTATATATATTTCATTTTCTCGTGGACACGATAACTGCCGTAATTTTCCGCAAATCACTTTCAAACTGTTCCCTGAAAAAAAGATGCGACCCAAAATCTCGTACGAGTTTGTTAACGGCCAAAATCGGACGATGGGGATGAAAATGGAGGGCTTTTTCGAAAAAAAAACAAAATATTGCTATAACCTTTTTATTAAGTAAAATATCGAATTCGTTTATGTTTCTACGATTCTTTGAATAAGAGCCTAAAACTTTTGTAAGTAAAGTTTTTTGATATCACCAACCATTGGCTCAGGGGGTAGAAAAAATGAAGTTTTGAAGACAAAAAACAAATCACACCTCCCTTAATAGGCACAGTATCGCATCGATTTAAAGTGTTCTTTAATCGTCTAAACATTACGTAAAACTTTGTCAGACACAATTTTTGATATAACCAACCCGTACGGCAAGGATGACCGGAGTGTTGCTGGAATTGTAAGACGTCGTAAGCTAAACATGTGAAACTTTTTTCACATTGTCGTATTGAGTAAATTTGAAGTTTTCTTAACTTTAAGGTGGGAATTTTTTTTATTCCCTCCTTAGCACCGGTGAAATCTTTTTTTTCAACTTCTTTTTAAATTATATTGATGTATTAATAATTTAATAATTATTAACCGCTTGATTGTAAAAAAGGTTTATAATAAATAATTCAATAATAATAAAAAATATGAAAAAAAATCAGTAGTTATTAATGAAATAAAATTTTATGTACTTTCCATTTTTTTTAAAAAAGGAAATGAAGTCGGATTCGAACCGATGTACCTTCCCCTTGTAAAAGCAAAATATTTCATTAATTGAACATAAAACGATAAAAAAAGAAATATTTTACATTCTCGAGAAAAAACAAAAATATGTACGCCAGGTAAAGATATGTAAACAACAAAAAAGTCCTAAATAAAATAATTCTGACTACTCTAATTGTACAAAAATCTACCTAGAATAATTATGAAAAACGACAAAAAATATTTGTTTTTCTTTCTTTTCTTACAAGCACATTTTCATGATACAGTAAGTTAGCGATGTGAAATTTAATATTATTTCTATATTTGATGTAGTCGGGTGCCTGTGTAGGCTATATGAGGTGGTAACTCCCGAGTACAAGATAACGCATAAAAGTAATATTAAATTTCATATCGCTGACTATACTAATTTTTTTTTTGTCTTCAGTCATTTGACTGGTTTGATGCAGCTCTCCAAGATTCCCTATCTAGTGCTAGTCGTTTCATTTCAGTATACCCTCTACATCCTACATCCCTAACAATTTGTTTTACATATTCCAAACATGGCCTGCCTACACAATTTTTTCCTTCTACCTGTCCTTCCAATATTAAAGCGACTATTCCAGGATGCCTTAGTATGTGGCCTATAAGTCTGTCTCTTCTTTTAACTATATTTTTCCAAATGCTTCTTTCTTCATCTATTTGCCGCAATACCTCTTCATTTGTCACTTTATCCACCCGTCTGATTTTTAACATTCTCCTATAGCACCGCATTTCAAAAGCTTCTAATCTTTTCTTCTCAGATACTCCGATCGTCCAAGTTTCACTTCCATTTAAAGCGACACTCCAAACATACACTTTCAAAAATCTTTTCCTGACATTTAAATTAATTTTTGATGTAAACAAATTATATTTCTTACTGAAGGCTCGTTTAGCTTGTGCTATTCGGCATTTTATATCGCTCCTGCTTCGTCCATCTTTACTAATTCTACTTCCCAAATAACAAAATTCTTCTACCTCCATAATCTTTTCTCCTCCTATTTTCACATTCAGCGGTCCATCTTTGTTATTTCTACTACATTTCATTACTTTTGTTTTGTAGTTGTTTATTTTCATGCGATAGTTCTTGCGTAGGACTTCATCTATGCCGTTCATTGTTTCTTCTAAATCCTTTTTACTCTCGGCTAGAATAACTATATCATCGGCAAATCGTAGAATCTTTATCTTTTCACCTTGTACTGTTACTCCGAATCTAAATTGTTCTTTAACATCATTAACTGCTAGTTCCATGTAAAGATTAAAAAGTAACGGAGATAGGGAACACCCTTGTCGGACTCCCTTTCTTATTACGGCTTCTTTCTTATGTTCTTCAATTATTACTGTTGCTGTTTGGTTCTTGTACATGTTAGCAATTGTTCTTCTATCTCTGTATTTGAACCTTAATTTTTTTATACTAATGAATCTGAAAAAAAATGCCGTTAAAATAAAGAAAAACTCGCTCGACTATTTTTTGTTATTCTAGGTAGATGTGTACAATCAGGAGTAGTCTGTTTTTTTAAAATAATTTTTATCTTGCAGTATAAAAACCAATTACATATTTTAGGGTAATATTGTTTTAGGTATAACTATGTATGGATTATGATTTTAAATACTCATCAAGAAAGCACTGATAAAACTACAGTAAAAGTAACGGAGAAAGTGATTATGATGGATAATGAAAAATGTTATTAAAAAGATATTTGCACAAACTTAAACTTTATAACTAACAAACTGTTAAAATATATCATCAAATAAAAATATCAATATTATGTCGAATATTTTGCAGGTTTAACTGTACATCTTTTTCTTTTTCCTGTTTAGCCTCCGGTAACTACCGTTTAGATAATTCTTCAGAGGATGAATGAGGATGATATGTATGAGTGTAAATGAAGTGTTAGTCTTGTACATTCTCAGTTCGACCATTCCTGAGATGTGTGGTTAATTGAAACCCAACCACCAAAGAACACCGGTATCCACGATCTAGTATTCAAATCCATGTAAAAATATGGACCACTAGACCTAGGTGGGTTTAACTGTACATCTAATTATCATGTAACACGCGCGCGCGCAGAGAGATAGAGACACACACATACACACAGTTATTTCTTAACGATAAATATTTTTTTTAAAAACAAACTTTTTATTTTATTATACGTATAAAAAAATTATTTCAATATAAATATTCTTCCAGAATTATATTATATTAGCCAATGTTAAGTATAAATGCTAACAGTGATTTTTTAATTAAAACTGAATAAAATAACATACGTAACAAAGACTTCAACCAGGAATACATACCACTAATAATGCTTACATATGCTACATACTGAATCCTAACATGCGCGTGTGTGTGTGTGTGCGCGCGCGTGTATGTAAAATTTTACATAAAAGGATATTGATAACATTTTAAAAATTACTTCTGCAGGAATATTGATAGTTATGCCCCAAAAGGGTTTGTATCTTATTTTTGACATATTTACGTACAAAAAATTTTTTAAATTGTTAAACAATGGGTTTCTTTTAAAACGAAATTGCTCTAAAAACTAGAAAATATTTGTAATTTGTAAAAATTTTCAACATTAGTAAAAATTTTGCGCTCACAAAATATTACTTAGTTTTATCATTTTAATTTACGTTCGTTCGCATTTTTACCTTTATTAATCCTCGCAGAACACCTATTCCAATTCTTCAGTAAAATTTTATGAGCCACAATGGATTTCTTTTTACAAATATTGAAAATTACTTTGATTATATTACAGTTACTGAAAAATTATTTCCTACTTTTTAGAGAAATTTTTTTAAATTTATTTATTTTTACTTTTTGGTCTCCCGCCTTCGGTTGTTCGTTCAAATGCTATCGATTCATTCACATCGGTTTATAATTTTTTCTCATTCTTTCTTACTCTAGTAGCGGGCGCGTAATAAATAAAATAAAAACTCAACTTTCGCCCGCTAAAAATCAACTCGTCAAATCTCGCCCGTTTTGCCTTTTCGCTTTCATTTGCTCGCTTTTTATGCTATTTCTCCAACCGTATTTTACGGTGTGTTGCAGTTTTTTTTTTGTTTTGTACTCTAGTTTCATCTTTTTGTTCCAATGAGAATCTACACTACACGAAGAAAAATGATTTTGTTATAGTAACAGAATTCATTTACTTACGACAACAAATCGGTTTGTCGTTGTAACAAAATCAGATAACTTACAGTAAAAAATCAGTAACGATAGTTAATAGTAACAAATCCATTTTCTAATCGTAACAAAATCGTTTCGCTGCCACAACACACCCTTAGTTACCGAAACATATGATTTGTTACCCGTAAGTAAACAAATAAATATGTTTTTACAAATGTTCGACATGTTTGTTTTAGAACGATATTAAATATGGTATATTATATTATCATTCATGTCAAACGTGTATGATTTTTTTTAATAGTTTTCTTATGTTCGAAATCCTGTTTAGATGACACACGTGAAATGCAAAACAGGTGTTTTGCATACACGTGAAATTTCAGCTTGATTGGATAACGGGAAGTTTATCAGATTTCAGTTACTAAATTTCATCTAAACAGGATTTCGAACATAAGAAAACTATTAAAAAAATAACTGTAATTGAGCGTTATTTCTACGCTCTTTCGTACGGGTAAAAATGTACTTTGCACGATTCATAGCGTTATCCGACAAACACCACAAGAAAATGACCAATTTTCTTTAATCTAAACGCTGAAATTGCATACAGAATTACAGTTCTTCTCTCTGGAATATGTATATATACGTTGTTTCTACATGAGCATAAAGCAAGCGACTTTATTTGAAAACTGAAGGTGTTTGAATCTAAAGGGCAAGTCTAAAGGAATTACGCCGAACATTCAAAGGTATATTTACCGATAATCCAAATAGTATCGCAAAAGATAGAGAGAGACCTTTTTTTGTAGAAAATTTAATTTCACAAACTGTAAATGGTGTCGAATTCGATTGATCAACGGTTTGACCGTAGTAAATTTAAATATAGGAAAGGAACATAATCCGGTTGTTACCGCAAGCAATTTAAACGATTACCGTCATGAAACGATGGAATATTTCGTTACGGTAATAGTCGTAAATTCTTTTCGGTTATAAAACCTATGTTAGTACAAAATTTCACCTCGATCGGCCGTGTAGATTTTGCGTGAAAGAATAACAGCCTCATAAAAATTATTATATATTTACACAGATTGTATCACAAAGTTTTCCCGGGCCCTTTCATAACCTTTTCTACTTGTGAAAATAATCTACTCGTTTAAATTTCATTCGTCCTAAAATACTTCGTTTGCGATTTACGGCTAATGAAAGAGACGTGAAAAAGTTTTCTTTGTTTGATTCAACTTACTCTATACCATTTTGTTTAGAATTAAATCCTCTACAAGTTTTGTTTAAAAGTTATTTAACAAAGTTATTGTACGTCTAACATTAAAAACAGGGTTTTTACCCCGATTTATTAATTTCACACTAGATTTCTACTACTACTGCAGATACGGTTCTAGGATATATTTTTTTTAGATTTTTCCGGTCAAAAACAAAACGATTCACTAATTTTGTCCCTTAATTAATGTTTTAAAAATTTCAGTGACATTATTTCACCGGGATAGCTGAAATCCGACGTAACTCGCAAACGAAGCATTTTAGGACAAATTTTTATTATGAATTTTCTCCATTATCTTCGCGAGTAGGTTGTGAAAGTCCCGGAAGAAATTCGTGATACACTGTGTATATATAATAAATAATTGTATATGTAATAGATAATACATTACCGGGAAGATAAAATTTTAATTGAAATTCAATGAGACTCAATTGAATCAATTCTTTTTTCTACAACTGATGAATGATTCACCGTACAAGTTTACAAAGGAATGTAAAAATGGAAATTTTTAGCATAAGCAAAATGTTACACCTCACTGATATTCGAATCCGGGACCTCCAGATGAAACGCCGAGACGCTACCACACCGCCACGGTGATCGGAAGAGTGGTAAGCTTAATATAATTTATTAAATCAGTATATTTTTAAAATCTGAGTTCGATTTCTAAACGGTTTTATAATTAAATTTTTTTAATATTAATCTATTTTCTTTTTTAAATAAACCTTTATTTAGTTTATTAACTTTTGATAATAAATAAAAATATTTATGTATAAAATAAATTTTTAATTATGTTTAACTGTTTATTTTAACATTTATTTTATTATTTTAGTTGTTTTAAATAGATTTTTAATGTATATGTGAGGGTGCGCGTACGTGTTACGTAATTGATAATAAAAAAACTGTAAACAACCGTAACATTAATCTATATTGTACGAGTTAAGAAGACGTTTCTACACCGAGATCACCGATTGTACGCGGAGATGGACGAACATGTATACAGCCTAACTCACTCGATCCAGTCGCTTAGCGTTACAGGCGATAAACGAAATTAAAATTTACGTTTCATCAATGTGTGTTGTTTTATTTAAACAAAATTAACGTCTTTATTTTAACATCATGGTATGTGCTTTTTAATATAGACTTAATAATGTAAATATACTTAATATAGAATGTAGTGTATTACCATTTTTATTATATTTTAAAAAATAGTATTGAATAACTTGTTTCAACCCTGCTTGTTGTGTGTTTGTGTGTGCGCGTGTGTTTGTGTGGGCGCGCGGGCGCGCGTCCTAATCCTTTATTGCTTTTATATTAATCCTTTATAATCATCAAATTATTGTTGTTTTTTGTTTGATTATTGTTGATTTTATTTGCATTTTTGTGCGAGTTTGCGTGCGGGCGCGCACATCTATGTATGTGTATGTATTTAATTTATTCTTTTAACTGATTGTTAAACGAATGGATTTTGCCTTTTCTTGTCATAAGTCAAGCCGATCTTAACACACTAGTTATGATATATTTTTCAGTCTACCGGTTGTGAATTATAAAAAATAAAAATTATTTTTTTCTTATCACACTTTGGAGGTACTGAACCGACTTAAAAAAAATTCGGTTTTTCTATATAACGTAGACGAACGTAAATAAATGATTTACCATAATTAAATAATAAAATAAAAATGAAAAAAATTTCCAGAACATTACCAATATAACTATGAATATAATTTAACCATACTTAACCTACGCTCGCTTCGCTCGCTAACTTTGACTAGCGAAGGTTAAGTTTGGTTATGCTTTTAAATTTATTTATTATATATATATATATATATATATATTTATTTGTTTATCTCATAACCGAACACGGATATTGCCCTTTTTGTTATCTTCAACTGCTCATTCACGTTATCTACGAACTTTCGGGCAAATTGTGTCTCTTCTTTCGTCTTCGTGTTGACCTCCAATATAACGTATTGCAATCTGGGAAAAATTGAGGTTGGGGGAATAATTGCTCAAAATTACCAAATGATATATAACTAATGTAATTTCACAACTTACATAGAAAAAATTTCCCCGTTAGACCGAGTTACTTTTTACACTTTAAATATTATTCATTTATTTAATTCTACCGCTCACCTGTGACGTCACAACATAGCAGTAAATTAGAGCAATTTTTGTGGTGGGCATGCGATTTAAAAAAATGTTTTTTTGCAAATATTATTCTTTTTTAATCGTTAACAAATGCGCCTAAGTAAAATATGTCCTTAATTAGGCGAAATCTCGAGACTGAGGGTGACCTTGCTTCACAGCCTCATCTCTTTGAACTTTTAAGTTGAAAATTTAATGGCATGTGCCTCATATGAAGAAGTAATCAGACCAAGTTTGGTCTAAATCGGTCCAATAGTTCTGGAGATATAAGGTGATTTATATGCAAACACCGAACACATGTTTATACGAACATTAACTAACAACATGACAATTTCCATTCGGTTTTTTTTGGTTCCTTAGGCGTCAAAACGTCAAGATCCGGTGAAAACCGCATATGCCAAAATCGGACCGATTTCAATACTTTCTAGAGCTGTAGCGCTATCGACACGGGAAAGTTAAAGGTAATTTAGTAACTCTTCTTTGCGTTTGTACTGTTAGACATTGTGTGATGTATAATAAATCGACTATTCTAATTAAAAAGGTGCACTAATAAATTTATTTATAGGAAAATTGCTCTATTTATGAAAAAGATGCAAAATTTAAATTTAACTATCTCTGGTTCCTGTATATTTTATGTCCACATTTAATAATAAATTTGGTAATTATATAAGTTACGGTCTCGCCACTGATTTTGATGAAATTTGGAATGTAACTTATGTAAAAGAAAGTTATTCGTTACTATTAAAATTATTAGTGGGAAACGCCTTCCATCGAGTTACGTCCCTTGCAAGTTACGCAGCACCCTTACCGAAATTTCGAAATATTACAAGTGTAAATAAACTTTATTTTGGGACTGAATAAATCGGTTTCAATGAAATTAAATTCACTTAAGGTTAAATTAATTTAGGTTTAGTTTGCGATGTGGGTTTTGGTAAATGTACAATATACATTATTTGCGGAGTAAAACGCTCGGTTTAAATGAAATTTAATCGAGTATAGTTAGTTTAGAACAAGGTTAATGTTAGGTTTACGAGTAAGTCGGTTGAAATTTTCCGTAGTTTATCCGATTAATTCACATTTCAAGATTTCTGTTCGACTCGACTTTAAGCAAATCTAACCTTATTCTTAACTAAATTTATACGAAACAAAATTTTAGTCGACAATTATTGTATGTTACTGTGAAAGCTCGATATCTGACAAATATGGATTTTCTCCGGTACATATCGGCTCACACCAAATACATCTGTGAAATATCAAAATATTTACTTATTCAGACCTTCCCCAGAATATGTGACAACACAGATAAGTTCTGGGGTAGAGGGTTGAAACGTAAACTAAAAATTAAAAAAAAGTCACTCGATACCAATGCTTACGGTAAATAGATTACAAGAAATGCTCGTAAAAAAGGAAGTTTAAATTTTCGCCATATGTAACCTACGTTTGCTAATCTCGTCTAATTAACGTTAAATTTACAAATTAAATATGTTATTCTCCCACACTGGAGGCGATTAATCAAATTCACCGCATTTATAAACAATCTAATCAAATTTTCAGAATTTTATAAATGAAAAGGTCCAGTCGCTATCAGCGTACCCTGAATGCGGTGAGTCAAATTAATCGCCTCCAGTGTTTGAGAATAACATGTATAATTTGTATATTCGATTTAAAATACAAATTTATTCCGATAATACTTTTACAAATAAATACACGAAGTTCCATTCTGTGGAATACCTAAAGTTAGATTTTTTTATCCTCCGGGAACACACCTTTAGGTATTGCTTCAGAGGATGAGATGAATGACAATTTTTGTATAGCGTGTGAAAATACCATGTCTGACCGAGATTCGAACCTGAGTCCTCCGGATGAAAGGTCGAGACGCTACCACTCGCGCCACAGAGGACCGCTTAAAAGCTCCATTGCCGCAGGTAATTCTATCCTACTAAACGGCATTTGTATGTGTGTGTGTGTGTGTGTGTCCCCTTAGCTTAGCACGGGAATGTACTGTTCACTAGCTGAAACTCCTGATTCGTTAGTACATGTCTAGCGGTGATTAGATGTATACTTGTTATATTATTATTTATCGATATACCTTATTAATATACGTTATATTTAAAACGACCTTCGGGGAATATTTAATACCTTTTAACCGCATCTGAATTTTGGTAAGAAAATCGTAAATATCTCGAAATCGGTTGGTCCTAGCGCTCTGAAAGATTTTTTCGAACCCCCCAGGAAGTAAATCTATCCGCTCCCAGCGGTACCCATCGGATGATAATATTTTCAAGCGCCCCCGGGGCGCCGTTCGGAAATCGGTGAGGGGGTGTGATGAGTTTCCACCGTAGTATTTCGGCAACCGCTCGTCCGATTTTCACGATTCAAACGGCGTACGTATCGTCAGCCGGTTGAACGCTAACTGTTAAACGTATCGGATACACTGTTGTTCCACTGTATCTTAGTTATACGGAAATTAAATAGTTTACCCTGTGTTCAGATTGCAGTCGGTAAAACGTACCGATACGATCTTTCGCTAAATACGCTCAAACATGTGCTCTAGCGCAGCTGTAACGTATAAACTTATGAAGATAAAATGTAGAAAATAAAAAATATATTAAAAACACTTTTTAAAAACCTCCTTAAATTAAACACACTTAACGGTAAAAAAAAATTAGGACTGTATCTAAGAATGGATTTGACAACAAATACTTTTGTCGTTACTGTATTAGAGGAAAATTCCGATTCGTTAGTATCTTTCTAGAGTTAAATTTCTAATTTAACTTTCGTTATATCGGTTTTCATCATTCAAAAAAAAAATATTTTCGCACAAGAGGTAATCGATTTTGGACACCTAATAATCCCATTCCGAGACGCTAACATGATATAAATTTTAGGTCCTAAATAGATAAATGATTTCGAAACTGTTCTTTAAATACAGCCGGGATTTGTGAATCTTCTGCATCCGTACTTCTTGTATTATACACATTATTTTATGACTTTTACAACTATTGAAAAATACTCTTAATAATTTTTATATGTATAGATTCTTACGGGTAAAACATTCAGTTTTTTGGAAACATCAAGAGATAGGTTGAAACTGCTTTTGAATTCCATTATTCTAATTATTATTTTTTGTGGTATTTCCACAGTTAAGTGAGATTTATAAGCGATTTAATCAGCGCATTATATACATACAACCCGACCATTTTTAATTGCAATAATTGTTTTTAACGTTAACTGAACGAGGTTAGCGAGCAAAGTGAGTGTAATTATTTTTTTTTTAGGACTTGGTTTTTTAGCAGGATTTCTCGTAATCTATTAGCCTTAGTTTCGGGTAATTTTTTTTTTTTTAATTTTAATTTCTAGTTATCGTTTCGACCCCCGCCACAGCTTATCTGTGTTTATCGACATATACCGGTGAAGTTCCGAATGTATAATACGAAATAGTAAACATTTAGATTTTTCACCGACGTATGTGTTGTGCGTCTTCATTCACTGAAGAAATGTCGATCGACATTCTCTAATTTCGATCTTTCACGTTTATATGTGTATTACACGCGTATAGTGCAATATAAAGATTTTTTGGTGCGGGTACTGCATAAATTAGGAGGGATTTAATTCGGGTGAAAGGGGTTTCTGACAAAAAAAAGTTGTTTTATAACTCATAACTTACGTCTATATTTCAAATTTTATAAAAATCAGAGACGAGTCCGTAACAACTGTAACTACCGTTACGTTTGTCATGCAATTCTAATCCGGTATGAAAATAAACCCGTTATTTAAGAGCTTAAGAGCTATTCAGTTAAACTGCAATATAGATCTACGAGAATTATTTTAATACATTAAAATACGTTTAGTATTACACAAGTGAAGTGTAGAATAACATTATTTTCAACCGCATTAATGAAAGAAGTTTGTAACATATGTTTCGCAAGCATATATAGTGTTTCGTTTACGTTCCTTTTCTATCTTAAACGGTTTTTGTTTTGCTTCGCCTGACGATATTACCGTACAGATTAAAATTAAAGTACGGAAACGGATTCATATTATGAAACCGTGGAATACTAGGAGGTAGAAACAACGACGGATCTATGTAGTAAGAAAATTTCTATTTACGATGCGTTTGAAATCTTTTGACAGCCATCTTGGATCCGCCATATTGAAACAATTTTTTTTTTAAATAGGAAACGATACACGATTTTAATTTAATGTTTTACAGAAAATACAGTGTCGAAAACCATTTCTCTTCAACGCCTCGTTTTTTATTTATGAACAATAAAAGTTGGAAAAACGGAAAAATCGCGATAGAAGTAAAACGAGTTAAAATCCCCCGTTGTAACTTTTTTATTACATATTACCTTCAGAATTACATCCGATAACAAACTGTAAACAGTTCATGTCGGAATTAATGGCCCAAACCCTAATAACAACAGCCTTCTCAATAATTATAATAAAAAATAATAATTTGGAATACTACTAGAAATTAAACGGCTACATAAAGCGAGGCTACATAATTTACTTAAATTATCACAATATTTAATTTTAAAATTTAGTTAAATGTTTTCAGTTCTAAATTATTTAATACAGCAAACTTTGAAAAAAATTTAACAATTTTGAAATTAAAAAATTTGTTACAGATTTATAAGGTAAATCAGTTGTTATTTTACAACATTACGAATTATTAATTTCTCATATATATAGTATCCCCATACGGCTTCGTCCCCACTATATGCTTACTTGCGTTTCCCGACGCAGTCAATTTTTCTAATTTTATGTATGTTTTTTAATCAATTTATCGGAAGGCGTGTACTACTCTTCGTATCGAACATACAGTAATACTAACAAGGGCTGTGTTAGTTCAGCCGTCATGTTGTACAACGTCGCATTCCTTACAAAATCAAAATTTAAAAAAATGCCGATAACAGTTTTTAGATATTTATCTGAAGGGTATTTGCAAGCCCAGAAATTTCTACTGAATATCTGTTTTTTTTTTGTTATATATATTATAGCACTGTTTAAAATTCGTTATTGTATGCATTATGAATGTAAAATACAATAAGATTATAGTATTTTGTATTTATTGTATTAAATGGAAAAGCGCGTTTTACCTGGTTTTATTGTTAACACGATTTTTCCTTCATCGCAAATTTGATTGCTTATAACTCGACAACGAATGAATTAACAGAAAAACGGGTTTCACCATTGTTTTTCTTGTAAAATTTTAAATCGAAATCATCCGTCATACGTCCACCTTCCTATTTAAAAGAAAATAAGTGATTCAACATAGCGGATAAAATTTTAAAACCAACAATAATGCTGATTTTTTTAAAATGTGGAACTCCATTTCTTCCCGTTTCCAAATACTTCTCAGATACACAGCAAAAAGCTGTTCCCGTACTTAAATATCACCCCGTGTGTATAAAAGAACATGTCCTGAATGGCTGATTCATCAACGTCCAGCAAAAATACTGAAAAATGGATGAAAATTTGAGTACATGTTCTTGCGCTGTTCCATTTCAATAAAATGGATTTTTTAACATTCCGAATATAAAAGAGTGAAAACAAGTAACAATGAAACTTAGTATTTTTTTTTTTTTTTTTTTTTTTAATTTGTCGGTAACAAATGAAGATATCAACTTGATTTTTGAAATTTCATTTAAAGATTTAAAAACAAGTTTCTACATTTTTTTGAAAGTCAGCCTTGAAAGTTATAAGAAAAGTAAAAAAAAGAAATATTTGATCAACCCTTGCAAATTTTCCCCGTTTTCGATTATATTAATTGAGATACCTAATCACTAGATTGGGGCTTGCAAATACTCCTTCATATTTTTTTTCTCTTCAGTCATTTGACTGTTTTGATGCAGCTCTCCAAGATTCCCTATCTAGTGCTAGTCGTTTCATTTCAGTATACCCTCTACATCCTACATCCCTAACAATTTCTTTTACATATTCCAAACGTGGCCTGCCTACACAATTTTTTCCTTCTACCTGTCCTTCCAATATTAAAGCGACTATTCCAGGATGCCTTAGTATGTGGCCTATAAGTCTGTCTCTTCTTTTAACTATATTTTTCCAAATGCTTCTTTCTTCATCTATTTGCCGCAACACCTCTTCATTTGTCACTTTATCCACCCGTCTGATTTTTAACATTCTCCTATAGCACCGCATTGCAAAAGCTTCTAATCTTTTCTTCTCAGATACTCCGATCGTCCGAGTTTCACTTCCATACAAAGCGACACTCCAAACATATACTTTCAAAAATCTTTTCCTGACGTTTAAATTAATTTTTGATGTAAACAAATTATATTTCTTACTGAAGGCTCGTTTAGCTTGTGCTATTCGGCATTTTATATCGCTCCTGCTTCGTCCATCTTTAGTAATTCTACTTCCCAAATAACAAAATTCTTCTACCTCCGTAATCTTTTCTCCTCCTATTTTCACATTCAGCGGTCAATCTTTGTTATTTCTACTACATTTCATTACTTTTGTTTATTTTCATGCGATAGTTCCTTCATATATATATCGAAAATACAGTTTTCGGGATTTCTTAAGGGGTGCGACGGCTTACAGTATATTTGAGAATATTAATAAAATTGTTTGGGTTATTATTACGATTATGTTCCAAAATATGTCTGGTAAAATTAGATCGTTGCTAGTTGGTGTATTCTTTATGACTGCTATGATACAATAGAAGTAAACTATTTTTTAAAATTTTAATCCTCGATTAGATTTTAACCTTAAATATGAACTAAATATAATTCATATGAACATAAGAAGCATAAGAAAAAGAACTAAATGTAATTCATATGAACATACGAAAAAATTTTGATGAAATTTTTTTTTACTTAAGTAATAGTAAAGTTATGTTTCAGATTATTATATCGACCGAACTTGGATCGGTGATGACATTGAATTTAATTTCAGTTTAGGTTATAACGTATTTATTATTCAAAATAATAAACTCGCAAAGAGTGACTGGTATATGTTTATTTGTAGATAAAAATATTAAACACGAAATAGTGTAACTAGAGTTAGCAAATGCAACACATCGGGTTGGTCTAGTAGTGAAAGCGTCTTCCCAAATCAGCTGATTTGGAAGCCGAGAGTTCCAGGTTCAAGTCCTAGTAAAGTGACTTATTTTCATACGGATTTGAATACGAGATCGTGGATACCGGTGTTCTTTGGCGGTCGGGTTTTTAATTAACCACACATCTCAGGAACGGTTGAACTGAGACTGTACAAAACTACATTTCATTTACACTCGTACATATCATCTTCTGAATACCTGAACGGTAATTCCCGGTAATTCCTCCTCTATGAATCATGAGACCTTGCCGTTGGTGAGGGGGCTTGAGTGCTCAGGGATACAGAGTAGCTGGACCGAAGGTGCAACCATATCGGAGAGGTATCTGTTGAGAGCCAGACTAAGGAATGATTCCTGAAAGAGGGCAGCAGCTCTTTCAGTAGTTGTTAGGGGCGTGAGTCACAATGACTTAAACGGCCGTATCAACATCACTCAGTCCTCTGAGTACTGCGCAGCTGAAAGCAATGGAAAACTACAGCTGCTTTTTTTCCAAGAAAATGTGGCTCTCTGCATTTTCACATAGCAACAATGGAGGCGCCTTCCTTGGTAAAATATTCCGGAGGTAAAATAGTCCCCCGTTCGGATCTCCGGGTGGGGACTACTAAGGAAGGGGTCACCAGAAAATTAAAAAATAACATTCTACGAGTCGGAGCGTGGAATGTTAGAAGCTTAAAAAAGGTTGGTAGGCTAGAAAATTTAAAAAGGGAAATGGATAGGGTGAATGTGGATATAGTAGGAATTAGTGAGGTTCGGTGGGAAGAGGAAGGCGACTTTTGGTCAGGTGATTTTAGAGTAATTAACTCAGCGTCAAATAATGGGCAGGCAGGAGTAGGTTTCGTGATGAACAAGAAGATAGGGAGGAGAGTGGAGTATTTCAAAACGCATAGCGATAGAATCATTGTAATAAGGATAAAATCAAAACCTAAACCGACAACGATTGTTAACGTTTATATGCCTACAAGCGCCCATGATGATGATGAGGTAGAGTGTGTATACGAAGAGATTGATGAAGCAATTAAACACGTAAAGGGAGATGAAAATTTAATAATAGTTGGAGATTGGAATGCAAGCATTGGAAAAGGCAAGGAAGGAAATATAGTGGGTGAATACGGGCTGGGCAAAAGGAATGAAAGAGGGGACCGACTTATAGAGTTTTGCACGAAGTATAATTTAGTAATTGCCAACACCCAATTTAAAAATCATAATAGAAGAATATACACTTGGAAAAAGCCAGGCGATACTGGAAGGTATCAGATAGATTATATCATGGTTAAGCAAAGATTTAGAAATCAACTCGTTGACTGCAAAACTTACCCTGGAGCAGACATTGATAGCGACCATAATTTGGTGATAATGAAATGTAGATTGGGGTTTAAAAACCTGAAGAAAAGTTGTCAGATGAATCGGTGGAATTTAGAGAAGCTTGAGGAAGAGGAGGTAAAGAAGATTTTTGAGGAGGACATCGCAAGAGGTCTGAGTAAAAAAGATATGGTAGAAAATGTAGAAGAAGAATGGGAGAATGTTAAAAAGGAAATTCTTAAATCAGCAGAAGCAAACTTAGGCGGAATAAAGAGAACTGGTAGAAAACCTTGGGTTTCAGACGATATATTGCAGCTGATGGATGAACGTAGAAAATATAAGAATGCTAATGATGAAGAAAGTAAAAGGAACTATCGGCAATTAAGAAATGCTATAAATAGGAAATGCAAACTGGCGAAAGAAGAGTGGATTAAAGAAAAGTGTTCAGAAGTGGAAAGAGAAATGAACATTGGTAAAATTGACGGAGCATACAGGAAAGTTAAGGAAAATTTTGGGGTACATAAATTAAAATCTAATAATGTGTTAAACAAAGATGGTACACCAATATATAATACGAAAGGTAAAGTCGATAGATGGGTGGAATATATTGAAGAGTTATACGGAGGAAATGAATTAGAAAATGGTGTTATAGAGGAAGAAGAGGAAGTTGAGGAGGATGAAATGGGAGAAACAATACTGAGATCTGAATTTAAGAGAGCATTAAAAGATTTAAATGGCAGAAAGGCTCCTGGAATAGACGGAATACCTGTAGAATTACTGCGCAGTGCAGGTGAGGAAGCGATTGATAGATTATACAAACTGGTGTGTAATATTTATGAAAAAGGGGAATTTCCGTCAGACTTCAAAAAAAGTGTTATAGTTATGATACCAAAGAAAGCAGGGGCAGATAAATGTGAAGAATACAGAACAATTAGTTTAACTAGTCATGCATCAAAAATCTTAACTAGAATTTTATACAGAAGAATTGAGAGGAGAGTGGAAGAAGTGTTAGGAGAAGACCAATTTGGTTTCAGGAAAAGTATAGGGACAAGGGAAGCAATTTTAGGCCTCAGATTAATAGTAGAAGGAAGATTAAAGAAAAACAAACCAACATACTTGGCGTTTATAGACCTAGAAAAGGCTTTCGATAACGTAGATTGGAATAAAATGTTCAGCATTTTAAAAAAATGAGGATTCAAATACAGAGATAGAAGAACAATTGCTAACATGTACAGGAACCAAACAGCAACAATAACAATTGAAGAACATAAGAAAGAAGCCCTAATAAGAAAGGGAGTCCGACAAGGATGTTCCCTATCTCCGTTACTTTTTAATCTTTACATGGAACTAGCAGTTAATGATGTTAAAGAACAATTTAGATTCGGAGTAACAGTACAAGGTGAAAAGATAAAGATGCTACGATTTGCTGATGATATAGTAATTCTAGCCGAGAGTAAAAAGGATTTAGAAGAAACAATGAACGGCATAGATGAAGTCCTACGCAAGAACTATCGCATGAAAATAAACAAGAACAAAACAAAAGTAATGAAATGTAGTAGAAATAACAAAGATGGACCACTGAATGTGAAAATTGGAGGAGAAAAGATTATGGAGGTAGAAGAATTTTGTTATTTGGGAAGTAAAATTACTAAAGATGGACGAAGCAGGAGCGATATAAAATGCCGAATAGCACAAGCTAAACGAGCCTTCAGTAAGAAATATAATTTGTTTACATCAAAAATTAATTTAAATCTCAGGAAAAGATTTTTGAAAGTGTATGTTTGGAGTGTCGCTTTATATGGAAGTGAAACTTGGACAATCGGAGTATCTGAGAAGAAAAGATTAGAAGCTTTTGAAATGTGGTGCTATAGGAGAATGTTAAAAATCAGATGGGTGGATAAAGTGACAAATGAAGAGGTATTGCGGCAAATAGATGAAGAAAGAAGCATTTGGAAGAATATAGTTAAAAGAAGAGACAGACTTATAGGCCACATACTAAGGCATCCTGGAATAGTCGCTTTAATATTGGAAGGACAGGTAGAAGGGAAAAATTGTGTAGGCAGGCCACGTTTGGAGTATGTAAAACAAATTGTTGGGGATGTAGGATGTAGAGGGTATACTGAAATGAAACGACTAGCACTAGATAGGGAATCTTGGAGAGCTGCATCAAACCAGTCAAATGACTGAAGACAAAAAAAAAAAAAAAAAAAAAATTCCCGGAGGACAAACAGGAAAAAAGAAAGAAAGAAAAGAGTTAAAAAATGGGAATTCAGTCGGTATTAATTTTAGAATTAATAACGGGAACCGTAAACTGATTGCCGATTATCGATCGCCTTTCCAGAACATACGTTCTTGCCTGACTAGCTTAGATGCTTATCTACAAAATATAAAGACGGATGATAACGTAGTTTTAATAGGGGGATACGAATTTGAATATTATTGATAATAATAAGCTAATAAATGAATTTCATTTCTTAGTATTGTGCAATTATATGAATTTAAATCATGTGTAAACAAATCTATACGATTACAAAACAGTCTTGATGACGTAATGCTGTCGACCAGCTGCATAGACAATATTTTCTTTAATAGCGGTTCCGTTGGAAGAGTGACGTGATCGGGGCGACCGTGAAGACTGCCATCATTGACCATTACTATACTTTTTTTCATACGACACTTATAAACTTCAACAACCGATAATATTATCGATAAAATAAATTATGATGAACTTAATCTTTCTTTCTCCTGTTTAGCCTCCGGTAACTACCGTTTAGATAATTCTTCAGAGGATGAATAAGGATGATATGTATGAGTGTAAATGAAGTGTAGTCTTGTACATTCTCAGTTCGACCATTCCTTACCCACCGGGTTGGTCTAGTGGTGAACGCGTCTTCCGAAATCAGCTGATTTGGAAGTCGAGAGTTCCAGCGTTCAAATCCTAGTAAAGCCAGTTATTTTTGCACGGATTTGAATACTAGATCGTGGATACCGGTGTTCTTTGGTGGTTGGGTTTCAATTAACCACACATCTCAGGAACGGTCGAACTGAGAATGTACAAGACTACACACTTCATTTACACTCATACATATCATCCTCATTCATCCTCTGAAGAATTATCTAAACGGTAGTTACCGGAGGCTAAACAGGAAAGAAAGAAAATTACGTTAAATAAAATAGACTAATATTAAATAGATTAAAAAAAAATTCTGTTTAATAAAGATTTCTATTTAATATTAAAATAGAAAAAAATAAAATAAATAGATCTATCTATCTAATAATATGGCTTCCCATGGGGGACTGAGTGTAAGGCTACTGGTGAAGTGATGCAGAAACCTCGTGCGATCATCAATTGGTAATACACGTATAATGCTCGTAGGGTGCTGTTTTGGGAGGTGCAATGGGATGTTCTTAGAATATTTTTGCAAACAATCGTCCGATTTTCAAAATTTGTTACTTAGTAGATTGAAAGCTAACTTTTGCGTTTATCAAATACTTTCGATTTAACAAATAACGGTTATTCGGAAATATTACATCTTCGCAACCGATCTTCCGATTTTCAGAATTCAAGCGGGGTGTTCACTAGTATAGAAAATCATAATGGAACCAAACCAAAAGAAAAAGAACAACGTTTGTCAGCAGTTTCTTTTGGGCAGTCGTGTTTTTTAATTTTTAATATTCATCTCTTGTTTGTCTTATAATTTGTTTTTGTAATTTTTTTAGACGTAATCTATATAATGTATTATTATGTCTCGATCAGAATGAAGGTTTATCTATAATAATTAGTTTTATAATGTGAGATTTGCCGGTTCAAATACTACCTGCTGCGAGAGGTTAAAATTTGTAAACCAAATCGAAAACTCTCCAACTAACTCATAAAGGGTACATTGATGGTGGTAGTTTAAGATCAGGCATGTTCCTTTACTAAAAAATAGTTCTTTGTGTACCGTTGACTATCAAATTAGGCTAATTTTAACGTCTAAATTTTACTGTGATCGCTTGCTTGTTTCTATTTTTTCTCGAGAACAATTGGTCGGTGTTTTTGTGCCCTCAAGTGTTTCTTTATTAATAAAATATTACTTTTTAAAGGACCTGCCAGAAAATTTTCAATAATATTTTGAGCATTTTTGTCAGGGTATCTTAAAATCTAAGAAAGTTTTGTTTGTTACGTTCTGTAACCAAACGGTAGACGGTGACATGATTTTAAACTTTTTTAGTTATTAAAAAAAAAGCGTAAGTATCTCTAATATTTCATACCACGAGTACTAGAAGAGTAGCACGTGACTTTCCCGTTCCTTACTCGTTGAGCCGAATACAGAATCGGACACCATTTTTGTCATTCGATCAACTTTTGTAATAATTTCACCAAAAATTAATGTTTAAATCAGTCGAAGTACGACCGAATGCTTTTTTTAAAATGTAACATTTATTACGACATTACAAAAAAGTGTAAGATTTGTAAAAAAAAAACTTCATTCGCGAACCAGGTTGTATTTTCGAGGGTTAAAAAACCCCATGAAAACGCTTTCGTGCTTTTAACACAATAGTTCAGTCTTTATTTATTAACTGTTCTATAATGTATATCCAACGAGTTAATTGTTAAACAAATATTTTGTTTAAAGGAGGAGAACGCCGTTCGAAGTGTAAGACCCTTTTTTTTCTATAAGATAATTTTTTTAGATTTCTTTGAGAAGAGGAAATGAGGTAAACGCTAGTTTTAAGTTAAAAAAATTTTGTAAAAAATTAATTTTCTTAATTTATGTCCTTTGAAATGTTCTTTAAATTTATTTTCAAAGTATTATATGAAAAAAGTTTCGGTTCGGTTCAAAATTTCCAAAAAAATATTTGCAATCACATTTCTTGAAATTATATTTGTACAAATAAAGAAAATCAATTCAAGGTGATAGGCTGAAGTAGAAAAGGATTTATTCTAAGCGATATATTTTTGTTTAAAGAAAGATAACAATTAGTTTTATTGCACCCGATGAGGTGTGTGTTATTATTATTTATGTTTTTTTTTTAAATTCAAACTCACTTTTAGGTTTACTAATGTAGATGTAAATACTGCGTATATCTTTGTGCAGTAAAATTGTAATTTAAATCTACTGTTAAAACATAATTTTGAAAATTATCAAAATTCTGATTTTGTTTAAAAAAATAAAACATCGATTATTATTATTAATATTTTAATTATTTTAAATGAACTATCAGAATGTAATGAAATTTACTATACGTTCCTGTTATCGGGTTACAAATAATAAATATATATATTCGTTAACCTCTTTGATGTAGCGAAGGTTTTTCCTCTATTATTCTCCGTTTAGTAGGTGACACGTCAGGTTGGCACCTCAAAGTTTTTTTGTGTGAAACTTTTCTGCCGTAAGTAATTTTTACACGTGTACGTTGAATGAAATGCAATAAAAAAAGCATTGAATTTATTTCAAACGCTAAATTTCAAGTCCTTAATGTTATATGAATTTTCTTATAGTTGTTTGATTTACTTGATTTAACTTTATGGTTTTGTACTTACTATTATTTCGCCTCTCAAGCGATGATGAAAATAGATTTATATGATGAAAATATATTTTGGGTTACCTTGACTGGGCAGTGGAGTTTATTATTAAAGAACTTTGGATCCGACTAATTTTTGAATTCGGCTGACCGATTTCACTTATTACCTTTGTATGGAAAAAATTATGTTACCATTTTTGCGTAATTAGCAGATTATTTTGTTAATTGAGGAATTTAACTGTGCAACAAAGTTTGTTTATATTATATTTTTACGATTTCGCTGATCTTTTAGTACGGTTATCTGAATTCTCACGCGGTGCTAGTTTCTTTCACCGCCGTAATGTGGACATCTACTTCGTCGAATCAAAATCGTAATGCATTTTAAATCCAAGATAGTTCCAAATACTGCCTTAGGTATTAAATAAATACTATATACTGTATGTTATGTACTGTACTGGAATTTTTCTATTTTGTTAGTTTTTATATAATGAAGGTAGAATGTGATACGTACTAAAGTTATCAAACGCTATTTTTACCGAATTCCCAATAGATTTTAATTTAATAAATAATTCAAAGGATAATTAGCCAAACCTGTTTTATTACAACGAAATTCAGTTGTCATATAGCTCGCATAGTTTACTCTTGGTTTACGAATTCTGTATGCGATTGTTTTAAATTTTATTTTATTCCAAAACCGTACCGAAAATTAACTACTAGTGAGCGAAATTACTTTCATATGTTCAGGATGAGAGACTTAAAACCGAACCGACCCGGTTCGAACTGTAATTATTAGTGTCACTTTTAACATTGCTGCTACTACGAACTCCACTATTAATTTTTTATTTTATTACTCTCGTCTAGCGACGGGCATAATCGAATTGAGATATTAGTAGAATAGAATGATATAAATAATCGGACGGCTCATTTGAAATATGAATGTTACTTATTTTTTTCACAAGTACAAACATCGAATAAGATTAATTACTGTTGAATAATACTCTAATGTTTTGACTGTCTACGGCTTATTGGCGCCGCAATAATGCCACCCGAAAAATTATTTTCTGCAAATGCTGCGGTTTCATTTTAATTATCTCATTCTCAATCGGTAGTTAATATTTTGATAACGGTTTTTTGTTAATATATCTTGCGTGTTAATTCGTACAATGTTATTTATTACTGTTTACTAAATTTACTTTTTATTCTTTGGTGATGGTATTTTTACGAAAAGAATTCACGTTCAAATTTTATTTGATTACTAGCATCCCTCGTCGCGGGTTCGCCCGTACTATATGCGTAAAGAACTTCAAACATTTGGAATAGATTTTTAGTAATTACGTGTGGACTGTTGATCTCAAGATTTATCGCTATTCACAATTACTTGTTAAAAGTAAAATGTTAAGATAAAATTCAAATTCCAAATTCTCAGATTCAAATTTTTAATAATTATATCAACATAAGTCCTGCTCAGCTTTGTTTTTCTTCGGACGCCAGTTTGTGATATTCAAAAAAAAAAAAATATTTCTCATTTCTCAGGAGCGGGTAACCTACATTAATTAAATTTAGAAAATCTAATTTTTTATTTTACAAAATAAAAATTTTGAAAACTTCACCTTCAAAATGGCGGTCATCATAATTTTAATTCGTCAATATCTTTGTAATTGTTTGATAACATTTTTACTTATTACAAAATTTATTAAGCATTTTATTTTGAACAAAATGACACCTCACTTTTAAAATTTCGTTGACAAACAATCAAGTTGTAGCAGACAACCCGGGGCAGTACGCTTTTGGACCGTAATGGAAGCTGATAATTATTTTTTTCTGTTTCTATTTTCCTCCTTTAAATGTAATAAAAATTAATGATAGTAAATTAATAAAAATTATCAACTTTTAATATTTTAAAAGCCCTCCTATCCCTTCTAAGTTATATGCTTGGAAATGTAAAAATTTTAAAAACATTTAATCAAAGACACAAAATTATATTCGTATAGATAATGTAGTTTTAAATAGTTCTTTCCTTTAGTTGTGCAGTCTAAACATTTTATTTGCTTTGCTTATGCGCGTGCGTGTGTATGTATTGAGATATATGGACGCACGAGTAGAACGCACAGACAAAAGACCAAGAGAATAAAAGAAACGTAATAGATTTGTTAGTTGTTCATAATAATTCGTTCATATTGTACAGCTGCGCACTTACTAGCTCACTCATTATCATCTCTCTCTTTCTAAACACGTACATTTGTCATACAACATGAGTTATAAAACTGTTTTTTAATATACTGGACAGCTGTCGTTATTTGTCTATTAATAATGATTTATGTCTTTGGTTCTCTGCGGTGTCACTTTGTTTTTTAACGGTAATGTATTATACTACTGTAGTCTGCAGTTGCTTCATATCTTTCTTTCTAATGTACTTAAATCAGCTATTCTTTCTATAAATACAATAACATTTCTTCAAAAATATCTTCACTTATTTGAATTATTAAAAAATCAACAATCATTTCTTTTTTTCTTAAAAATATTTTTTTTAATTTGAATATTTTTTATATTTGAATTTATTAAATAAATCCCTTGTACCAGTTTAGTTTAGTTACACTTTCTTTTTCATTCCTTTCTTTCCAAAAATAATATGATTCTAAATTATAATTTTCAATTATTATTAAATAATCAGATGTTTCACCATCTCTATTACGTGCACACACATGTAATAATGCCTGTGAAATTACATATAGTCTACTCATTTTTATAAGTACATAAAATTTTATTTCACTAATAACTTTTGATTTTTTTTCATAATTTTTTATTATTATTGAAAATAATTATTTATTGTAAAATTCTTTTTACAATCACGGGTTAATAATTATTAATAAATCAATATATTTAATTAAATAAAAATAAAAAAAAATGTTAAACTGGAAAGGAGATGTCTGATTCGAACCGATATGCCTTCCCCTTATAGATCCAGATATTTCATAAATTAAATTTTCATTTAGGTTCAACTCTAGAACCGATGGAAAAAGTCTCACTCGTGATATATCATTGAAAAGCTCTCAATGAACGCTTATTACTGCAGTTAAGAAAAAGTCCAAAATCAAATTTGTTTTGGATTTTGGTTTTTTGGATTCCTTAGATGTCAAAACCTGAAGATCGGCTGAAAACCACATATGCCCGAATCGGACCGATTACAATACTTTCCCTTGTAGAGCTACAGCTCTGCTATAGCACTACGTAGATGGGAAAGTGAAAACGCTAATATTATGCAATATGTGAGCGCATGAATATTTCCTACCGAGTTAAAGCAGTGTGTATAATCAATTGTTTCAAAATAGAAAGGTAAAAATTAACATGTAACGTTGCACTGTTTGTCCCCGTCTCTTTTTACAAATGTAATGCATGTAAAGATAACAAAGCACAAGAGATACCGGTTAGAGCAGCCTTCTCTGAGAGCAGTGATGTTTATTAAAAAGCCAGTCCGTGTGTCGAGCGTAGTAAAAAGTCCATTGTCAGCTAAATATTAGTTGATTTTTTCTACGTACTCGGCATGCTGATATGTTTGACTCGATGAAGAAGGCCATAGGAAATATATCATTTCTCGCATTTTTTGGTAAATCTGGCACGGGATTTTTATTGTTCTTGAGGATGGCTCTACTATTTTTAGAAGTAACTGGGATTCATTTCAGGTCATCTACAACTTTATGCCCTTATGAAATTTAATCATACATAAGAACGCATTGTCATATTTGCTGTACAATATTAAATCAAATATTATGGATGTAATAATACATATATGTACTGTCAGAAAAATAAAATAATGTAAAAATATTAATATTGGAAATTTCAATAATTGATATCTTATGAAATAACATGTCATTTACAATCAGTGTTAGTAATATTCATTAAGTTTTTTAGAAAAAAATGAAAACGCACATTTTGAATATTGACTTGGTTGAATCTAAAGATTTTTTCAAAAATGTAGTTATTGGTCATTCAGTAAAGTTTAAGTCAAATTTTGTATATATACTGAGCATCAGGAATGCTGAATATAATAATCGATGTGATGTAACATTTTTTACATGAAATTACAGGCAGTACATGCAAGCAACATAGAAACCTGGCTAAAATGTGTTATTAAGCGTGTAAATAATACATCTTAAAGGTATGAAACAATTCTGAGGCGGGTATCTTAGACCAGATGAACAAAAATTCTGTTTCACTATTTACTAATTAGAAAAAAGTTAATAAAGAAAGGTTTTATTATGTCCAATTCACATCGGTAGAAGTGTTAAGAGTGTTGTCCTTTTGTTCTTACGAGTTCATGCAGCGTTTAACCGATGAAGTGCATATCTTTTATTTTTAATAAAGTTTCATTCTGATTTATAAAGTCAGTACAAATATTTAAAAGCTTGAAATTGTTCAGGTCATTTGTATTTAAAGGAAATACCGTGTTTTTTTTGTTTAAAAAAAAAGTAAAAATTGCAGGCGTCAAATTACACGAATGCGGTTGCTATTCAGTTTTTCCTTTGGTGGCTTAAACATTCATAAAACTTTTGATCGAGTTATTGTCTAGTTTAACCCTATCTTGTTCAAAAATCAGGATAACACAGATAAAGGCACCGGGTACTGATCAACTTGATCCGGATATTTTCTATCATCTGTTGCTATTTTCTATCAGAGTCGTTTGGCAGGCTGTTCTCGGGGTGCCTAAGCTGGGGTTGGTTTTCGAATTTTTGGAAGGTGGCTTTGGTGAGGGTGCTCTTAAAATCAGGAAAGGATCCGAGTGAGATCAGCAGTTATCGACCCGTCAGCCAAGTTGCTTGAAAGGCTGGTTGTGGAACGGCTCTGGAAAGCATCGATATGAACTCGCTTCTTAATCGAGGCCAGTACGGCTTCGTTAAAAGGGTTGGAACCAAGGATTGCATCTTAAATGCTCTTGCCGAAGTGGAAAGCGCCGATTGTAAATGTGTTTTGGCAATTTTTATTGACATAGAGGGAGCATTTCCATCCTTATGTTGGAGTTTGAGTTCTCTTTCTTTTTCCTGTCTAGGTAGTTACCGGTAGTTACGGTAGTTACCGGAGGGGTAACTACCGTTTTTAGATAATACTTCAGAGGATGAATGAGAATGATATGTATGAGTGTAAATGAAGTGTAGTCTTGTACATTCTCAGTTCGACCATACCCGAGATGTGTGGTTAATTGAAACCCAACCGCCAAAGAACACCGGCATGTGTTGGAGTTCTGTCCTCTATGAGTTGGAACGCCGCAATGTTGCAGTAGCCCTGCAGGCCGTAGTGCGTGACTATTTGTATAAGCGTACGGCTCTGTTTAGAGATACGTACCTGGCTGTGGAAACGTCCGTCACCAGGGGAAGCCCGCAGGGTTCTGTTCTCGGTCACCTGCAGTGCAACCTGGTATTTGACGGATTTCTGAGACTGACATTCGCAGAAAGGGTCACGGCCCAGGCGACCCTCACATTAAGTATAAAGGCTGTGTGATCAGCCGAGTTAGAGTTCATAAGTACGTAAGTGTCTCTGATGCACAAGCATAGCAGGATTGCTGGGAAAGATTACGGGCTATCGGGCCGTCATTTGTACACGGTGTATTGAGGTGTCGTCGAAAGTATGGTCTTTTATGCTGCGTCCGTTTGGGCCCATAGGTTGGACAGAAACAGAGCACTTATTCAGAATTTAATTAATAATAATTGTTTATTTAATCGGATCGGTTCCAATTCGACTTCATCTCTTTTTTTAAATTTAAATACATTGATTTATTAACAATTATTAACCTCTGATTGTAAAACAATTTTTACAATAAATAATAATTAAATTAAATAAAGAATATGAAAAAATAACCGAATTTATTAATGAAATAAAATTTTATTTACCTTTCATTCTAAAAAAAATGTGTATATTTAATTTAATAGGCGTACAATTAAGTCATGCGGTGTCCACAGTATTTTTTTTTCTTTTTGTCTTCGTAACTTTGGAGACAATATTGGTGATGGTAGAATCGATCAAAGTTTAAAAATATCAAATTCTGGAATTTTTAAAAAAGTTTCTAGTTTATTTAAATCATTATTAATAATATTACAATAAAAAATCATCATGATTCACCCCCACCCATAAAAAAGAAACCTTAGATAACTTTTTGTTGTACATTTTTCAGTGAAATTTTCTTATTTCTTCCATTTAATATACTAAATGAAAATAAACCTAAACATTTTCTTGGGATGTGATTTTGGGGGTAGGAAAGCAGAAAAAGTAATAAAATAACGAATTTTTTAAACTTTTTTCTTGAATCATTATTTTTTCACTATATAGAAATAATCAACCGGTGTCAGGAAAATATTAAAACAGCCTGACACCGGCCAAAAGCCGCAACTTCAAATACATTCTTAAGAACAACAATCAAAACGTACCAAGTTTACGTAGGAAACCTCAGGAGTGAAGCGGTTTCCTGTTTCCTTCTTCGTTAAAGCTGAACGAACAGCTTCTGCTATATACCTGCGTTAAACTAAAATGCAGGTGATTATCAGCTCTACAAATGACATCTCTCCGAATGATCGCGGATGTAATGAACATCATTACTATCAGAAAAAGTATTATCTGAATGATGGTTCTTGTACCTCGTATGTTTTAAATGTGTTCAATGCCAAAAAAAATATACTTTAGTAGATTATAAAAAAATTTTAAATTTAAAACATTCTGTAATTTACTGCATTTACAACTAAAAGTAATGAAATGCAATAAATCCACGATTGGAAAGGATTTTTCTTGGTTATAAAATTATATTTTCTTTTTTAATATTTATTTTATTTAAATAAGTGTTCGGATTATAACAAAAAATAGAAATTAGTTTGTAAAAAAATATTCAAAATCTATTTGTTTATTCCACAATTTCTTTTTTCCTTATAGCTTTACAAAGGGAAACAATGTTTCCCAATGTTAACGAAGATTCATTCCAGCGTAATAGAATTTACAGTTATTATTCATTCAAAAGCGATACCGGCAACAATTTATTACGCGTCTAATCTCTGTGATCATTAATAAAAATTAGATTATGCTGAATAAAATAATCGTAATTAAATAAAAATATATTTATATACATCAGTAAAAAGCATTGTAAATGCAAAGATAGAAATTTAAATTTAAAAAAAATGAATTTATAAAATGATACCCTGTAACCGGCCGCTACTTCACTTTTCTTATTTTAAGTTTGGTATTATAAAAAAAGATTTTAACTCAAGACTCGATGACATGAAGATTCAATCTCGTCAACCGTTAAGAGTAACGTTTAGCGTTCTAGAAACTTTTGCGAGAAAGAAAAATTAAAAGAAAAAATTTTAATTTTAAAGTTTTTTAAACGGTGTTTCCGTACTTTTATTTAACGATAGTTTTCTGCATTGCTGTTACAATAAGTTTCCAATAATTGTTTTCTAACTTAAATTAATTTTACTTTCAGTCGCCTAGCGCAAAGGCGTATTTCTCTTTTCTTATAACGAGCCAAATTGGTTTTTATTCTAATTTCAATATAAATTTTCCGTAGGAATCTGTAACCGGTTTTATTTTCTTTAAAGAATAATTTCGCACCGTCTTGACAAAATTAATTTTACGTTTAATATTTCCAATCTTAGAGATTAGTTTGCTTAACGCGATCTCGTTAACGCTAAAATTACGTTTATTTATTATTTTTTTCAGTGTCTGTATTCTTTTGTTTTACGAAAAGTGTAAGCAGTTGTTTTTTGATTATTATTCTGTCCTTACAATCTTTTTAAAATGAAGATAGTTTGTAGAAAAAAAATTTGGTCGATTTCCTTTCTACGTTCACGTATTAATGACTATTTTAGTAATACCGTTGAACTCATCTGTATTTTAACTTCCCGACTAAAATTCTGTCGATGCTGAAACAGCATAGCTATAAACAAATAGTATAACGATTTGGGTTTTGGGGCTTTTGTAGATGCTGAAGTTTGTAAGCGCTATTAGATAAAAAAACTCAAAATAGAAATTTCTGGAATTGTATGTTCGTAGCATACCTGTATTTTTATTAATTACTTCAGACAGACTCGACATAAACACTTGGAAAACGACTCAAAATGTTCTTTATGAGGTATTGATAGGATTAAATTTTTGAAAAACAAAGTCGAGGGAGGGCTAGTTTTCGTTATTTTGAATTTTTATATAGCGATTGTAGAAAATTGAGATTTAGTAGAATGAAAGTACGTATTAAATAAGTTTTAAATCGATCGGTTTAACGGTAGGAATATTCAACATGATTTCTAATCGGATTTTGCCTCATACCTAGTAAACGAAAACCAGTTTACCAAAAAACAATTGAAAGTTGCTACAAATAGTCGGTTGACTATAAATCGGTTGATTTTTCGTCTCCATTGGACAAGGGAGAATCAAACAATCCATTTTTTTCGAATTATTTATTAATATCGCATCAGATTGAACCAACCGATTGAAAAAAAATAATATTCCAATAATAAACTTATTAAAACCCCGTAACATGGGGGCGCTGAGTAAAACTGAGATAGCTAAAATATAATTTTTTTTATACTTTCATTTTTGAAAATTGAAAGTCCAATTGTGTCTAGTATTAATGCGGGCAGAACGGATACTTTTTAAAAATGTAACCTTAGGGGCTCCGATTTATGAATTTAATAACTTTTTCAACGTTTTTTTATAATTTTTGATACGATTTTTTGAGATGACGGACATCAACCTCTTTGGTCATTTTTCTCTGTTAGAATGGAAATTTGAAGAGTATGAGTAACGCCATGTCTGAGAGGGGTTCTAATCCAGGACCTCCAGATGAAAGGCTGAGACGCTACCTACCACTCCGCCACGGAGATGTGCATTTATCTGTTTTATTTATTCTGAAACTTATTTTATACAGATTATAATCTAGAAAAGGTCTAATTTTTATGATAAATAAACGATTTAGTATTCATTAACAAAAATATTACGTTTACTTATAATATTTTCTAGTCGATTTTTATAATAATTTTATCATATAGCCATATATATTATTTATCCTATTAAATCGTGTAATTTTTTTTAACCGGGACATAATTTAATCTTAGAAATTAAAAAAAAAAAATCCGCTTTCCAGCACGCCGGAAGGCTGAGGTATATTTCACCGGTGAACAGGTAAAAAAGATTTCCACCTTAAAGTTAAGAAAAACTTTAAATTTACTCAATACAACAACGGTTGCATGTGAACAAAAGTTTCACATGTTTAGCATACGACAAACCCATCTTCTTAATATTCCAGGAAAGGTTTAGCCATCCCTTGCCGTAAGGGTTGGTCATATCAAAAATTGTTTCAGACAAAGGTTTTAGGTAATGTTTAGAGAACTAACGACCACTTTAAACCGATTCGATACTGTGCCTATTAAGGGAGGTATGATTTTTTTTGTCTTCAGAACCCCATTTTTTCCATCCCCTGGGTCAATGGTTGGAGATATCAAAAAAGTTTACTTAGATAAGTTTTAGGTTCTTATCCAAAGAACAGTAGAAACTTTAAATGAATTCGATGTTTTACTTAATAAGAAAGTCATAGCGATATTTTTTTTTTTCGAAAAAGCCCCTCCATTTACACTCCCGTGATCAGATTTTGTTCATTAACGAACTCGACCGATATTTTGAGTCGTTATATTTTATGTATCAATTTGAAATTGATTGGCGCAAAATTACGGCAATTATCGTGTCCACAAAAAGTGAAATATATATATATAAACTTTTGGACTAGGTGGTTTTGGTGTCTGGGGGATATGAAATGCGAAGATATGTTGAAATTTTCCTAAGTCGAATCACTATACCCATTACAACAGGATTTCTTATGAAATCTATCCTACCTAAAAAAGAATATTAAAGTATACTTTCGATCTCCGTTGCGAGTTTAATCCGGGGGACCCGGGTACGAATCCTGGTTAGAGATGGGATTCATACGCTGCAAAATTCCATTTCCATATTTCCACGTGTATGTTCAAACAGCTTCTGTGTTGAATCTATGAATTAATTCATCATAGTCAAAAAATATTATTTGTTTCATGTAAGTGTTACCTCGTGAATTGTTTTGACATTATTTGTTAAAAGGTTTTTTTTTTATTGTGAGAAAATAATTTCGATGGGAAAGTGACACCATTTTTTTTATTTCTTATTTATTGAAATAATGGATAAATTGACTAGACATTTGAAAAGGATAAAAATCAAAATCCACATTTTAACTGTTGCTTACTTTATTTTATTATTTAAAAAAACGTTTTATCGATTTAATATAACTTGAAAATCGTATATTCAAATAAAAGGCTGTGTGTATGTTTGTAAATTTTAAACAAATATAAACGAAATATTTTTTCTTAATAAAATAACGTTCAAAATAACAGGCTGTATTTTCTGATATATTTTATAAAATTGTAATCTCGGCACCTTCTAAATCTGCCCTCCAAACACAGGGTAAATTATCGCACCAAGATCGTGTAAAATACACATCTTGTCGTAAGATTCTTCACGACTTAAATCGGAAACCTTATCGCGTAAAAACTTAGCAAAACAGACACACCGAAACGTCTTAATTATTGCGACCTATTTCACAAAACCGTAGTCGATGAACAGATAGACCCGAAGTTGTATTTCACGTCAGACGAGACACGGATTCGTTTATCGTGACACTTCAATTAGCAAAATACAAGGTAGCGGGTGGCTAAAATTCCTCACTGAATGTTTGTGCGTCCACTTCGCTTAGAAAATCGGTAGATTATGTGCTGTTTCTGATAATCGTATATCGAGGCCGATATTTTTTTTAACCGGACCGTCAGTACAGAAGTGTACCGTACAATTTTAAAATAATTGTATATTCGGTTAACAGATCGTGAAAAATTGTACGTTTTTATTCAACAAGACGGAGCAACTTGTTACATATCAAACTGTTCAGTTGTAGTCGTTTGTGCTGTTTTTACAGAAGAACGAACCGTCAGCAGAGATTGCGATTTTTTCCTTAGCAGGTATTTGAAGAGTAGGGTTTCCGAATCGATCCCCCGCAATATCGATGAATTGAAAACGAACGTTCGACAGAAATCAATGCCGTTGACAACAATGTGCAAAACGCTGTTGTCAACGTTTCTGCGATGCCTGACGCTAATTCAGGTGACGCCTTGTATTCGCTTGGAAGATTTTTTACAAATATAAAACATATATTACAAAAATTCATAATATATCACTACCGACAAATGTTCTCCAGTGATTCGTCTCAAAGCTACCACAAAAAAATTTAAATAAATAATAATTACCTCTAAAATGTTTTCTCTATTTTCTTTTTATACGATCGATTTTAATTATTATGCAGTTATTTCAACTAGCACTAAGCTATTTGCTTTTTTATCTATAATACTAGCCGGGCCCCACCGTGTTCATTATCCTTCTTGTGACAAATAACAATCAAACTCTCTTCAATTTTTAAAAACGATCACTGTATTGTGTAATCTCTGCAGTGCAACAGTTTGGTTAGTACAGGATTCGAAACTTTGAATGATCTGAAGTATACGGGTTTCAAAATAGTCGATTTCCATCTTAAAAATAGTAGTTATAGTCGGTTACTGTCCTTCGTACGGGTAAAAAAATATTTCCTACTATTTGAAATATTTCCATGCGAGAAAGTTGCAAACATTTGGAGGGAAAAGGGAGAAAACAAAAAGGACCTGATCCGGTTGTTACCGTAAGTAAGTTAGTTAATCCGCCACAATCTTGAAACGGTAAAACAATTCGTGATGGCAGTAATCATATGTTCTTTCGAGGTACAAAAACAATGTTGATGCAACATTTCAGAAAAGTCGGTTTAGTAATTTTTTGCGTAAAAGAGTAACAGACTCTCAGAAACTACTAGATTTTTATATACGGTATAATAGATTTAAGTTAATTTTGTTTTATTCTTTTAGAAAGATCGCTTTAACTTTTTTAAATTTTAAAACTGTTTAGAACAGCATTAATTTATATACAGAGCGATTCAGTAGTAAAAGGAGACAATTTGGGAACCGATTCTAGATCTTGAAATAAAGAAACAAACATATGTCCGAAAACGTTTGTTTGTCGAGTTACGGCTAGCGTAAATTTCGCGCGGATTTCAGTTCCCCGGTGAAATGAGGTCGTACTGAAATTTTTAAGGGGGTGATAAAAGGAGTAAACTTGACGGGTTCTTATGATTTTCAGCTGAAAAATCGAATAAAGAAGGTTCCAATATTGTATCTCCCATAGATTTTACGATAACCACCGTAAAACAGAAAAATTCAGTAAAACACATTTTTTTAGGTTTGAAGTACAATAACTTTGCTAAACGACTGAAAAATGCGTAAATTTTATTAAGAAAACGTGTAGAGAACTTAATTTTGAGAAAATTGATGAAATAAAGTACGAAAAACAAAAAAAAATATCGACTTTTATTATTAAAAACAAAACAGAACAAAATTTAATAGAAAACAGCGAATGAATTTATGAAAATTAAAAACAACTTTTTAGCGTAATAAATTTAGATCGCAAACAACAAATTGTTTTGTAGAATTTAATTCGTGAGTAATTTAATCTTTGTGAGAAGAGTACACTTCGCAGCACTCGTGTTTCATCTGAACCCCGAGACCGGTACAAACCGATGAAAAAAAAATTCTTCAAGTAGTACAGTTTAGTTCTAAAACGAGCACTCGAAGAAGTTTTACGCTACTCAACATTCTACAAAGTACAGTACGGAGGACATTACACGGTCAAGGACTGAATCCTTGTCACGTCCAGAAAATAAAACACCTCCAGCTTGGTGACCGTGCTGGACGAGTTTTTTCAGCGAGTTAACATAATTACTTTTAAATCTCGTTCGTACTATTTTCGGACGAAGCTACTTGTATCCGTAACGGCGTAAACAACACGTAAAATTCACATCGGTGGTGTGAAGAAAACCACACGCTCCAGTCGGATCAAATTTCTAGCCGTAATTTTCGGTGAACGTTTGATGCGGCACGATCGACAACAAATTAGGCCCTTTCTTACTAGAACGTGTCGCGGGGAGAAATTATCTTAAATTTTTAAACGATGTATTTTTTTGCTTGAAAATTTGTCATCGGCGAAACAAATTGAAATGTGCTATCGACTTGATGGTGGCGACTTTATTATTAATTCAAAAGTGCAAAATTAAAACAATCGCACGCGCGCGCATAGAAATTTGATATCGCATATCACTAAATATTTAAAATTAAATGAGTAAAACGAATGAAGATTGCAACAACGGGAAAAGAACTGCTCCCCCTGTCACACTGTAAGTCGTGGGTTGAATTGCCGCCTAGTTATGGTAAATGTATAACAAAACAATCGAAACGTAATTAATAGCTGAACCTACCTAAAAGTGAAAAATAAAATTAATTACTCGATTTCCGTAGCTTAGTGGTAGCGTCTTGGCTTTTCAAAAAAAAAAAAAAAATTATAAAAATATATAGATCAAATATAATTTTTTACAGGAATAGAATAAACTAAGTGGACTGTGAATTTCTTATTCTGTAGTCTTCAATTAGTCATTATTTTTAATTCTGATGCACGGCTTACACACACAACTTAATTAAAAAAATATTTATCATTTTATTTAAATATAATATTTATTCGTTTACTTAATTCAATGATTCTAACTAAAGCGCGCGCGCATACCGTATTTAATTCGCGCAGGTATAACGGTACTAGCGGCAACAATCGGTACTAACTAATGTAATTTCACAACTTGCACAGAACAAATTTCGCTTATACCGTCGGCAGATTGTTGTAGCTGTGAGGCTTAACGCACGAGGTACTGAATTAACCAGGCAATCGCGTTCGAGATCCAGCCAGTCCGAATTATTTTTTTTAATTTTACCGCTCACCTGTGACGTCACAATATACTCGTACAGCAGTAGTTTAGAGCATTTTTTGGGGTGGAGGTGCGATTTTGCAAATATTTTTATTTTTAAGAAAAATACGACTTTAATTAGGCGAAATCTCGAGATACTGAGGGTGCCCTTGCTCTACAACCTCGCCCCCTTGAGTTTTTAAGTTGAAAATTTAACGCATCAATGCCCTATATACAGAAGTAATCTGACCGTGTTTGGTCAAAGTCGGTCCAGTTGATCCGGTGATATAAGACGATTTAAAGGCCAACCCCGAACTCACACACTCGTACATACGAACATTAACATTAGGAAAATTTCCATCCGGTTTTTGGGTTCCGTAGATGCGAAAACGTCAAGATCCGGCGAAAACTGCATATGTCCAAATGGACAAATTACGATACTTTTCCTTCTAGAGCTACAGCTCTACTATAGCGTTATTTAGACGGGAAAGTAAAAGAACCGCTCAAGATTTTCCTGGATAGATCAAGGGAAATCATGATAAATGCATAACCGTGATAAATTCATGACAATGAGTGTCACAAAATATTTAATTAAATGAAAAACAAAAAAATTAAAATCAGTTAAAAATTGTATTAATACTAAAAAAACATAAACGCAGGCGATTTAGTACAATTTATTAACACAGCATCGAATTGTATTTACTATATATAACCTATCGGCAAAATGTTGTTGAATCGCTTAAAACTTTACTTTAAATTTACTTTAGAGATATCCCTCGTAAGTTAGATCCACATGTGGATGTCTGTTGCATATGGAAAAATTATGCAAACCATAGAAATATGATTTTACTCGCAAATAAATATACATACAGAGGGTTTATATCAGAACTGTTTGATTTCAAGTATGATTTAAACGGCATTATATTTAAGGTATATTAACTTACTTACTGTACATTAGTGTCTATCCTTAACGGATAGATTTTGAAGTTTTTGTTGGTGTACTTCGTATGTGCACCATTCGTTGCCCTGCAAATGTCCAGACGGTAATCCGGCTTTTCCCACGTACTCGTCAAAATGTCGATTGTAATGTATGCTACTGTCGCACTGCAACAACCCTCTCCTGTAGATGGTTGATGTCGCGGATTTTCTCCGTATAATGATTTTTGCATGCCCTCCCAAAAAGAAATCTAATGGGGGTTTAGGTTCCTTGGTGGCCGTGCGATCAGCCCTCCTCTTCCATTCCATTTGTTTTGAAACCGATGTATAATGCAGCACGGACACGGTTGCTGTAATACGGCGGAACGCCATCTAGCCGATAGAAAAATTAATCCTTTTACTTCCTTGTAGGAAGTAAAGGAAGTAAAAAGTATTTGAGCTAAATTTCAATTTTTAGTGGTTAATGGGGTCACATTAATTCGGCATTAAGCAGGTAATGAAAAAAAAACTACAAAAAATAAAATTGTAAATAAATATTTATTTTTATTATTTTTAGGTGAGGATAAGGATATCAAAGATTAAATTCCACGGAAAACCAAACGAACTGTTCCGGCATTTGCCCTCTTGTATCAAGGGAAACCGTGGCAAAACCTTGATAAGAACAGCCTAACAATATTTATGTCTATGATAAATTTCACATTACAGGCTTATAACATAGTAAAAACAAATTATACATTACGATAATATTACAATTTTAATTATAATAAATCTTTATGATATATAAATTTCTTCCACATCTGATGATATCCATCCTTTTTCCCTGCAAAAAGAAATAAAAATTATATAATAATAATAACAATCTACAATTTCTTATCGATAAAATATATCGAAAGGTTTTCAACTGTTACACCCGTCTTCGGAAGAATATAGAAAGAATGGAGTGAAAAAACACATTATGTGTCACGGTAGTTCATTACAAGCACGAGTATATTACTTCAATTCTAACGATCTATTATGAATACATTTTTGATAAAATATTTAAAAAAGGCTTATATAATAAGGAAAATTACAATTAATGTAATCGATATGTGGATTAATAGAATAAAAGTTATAAAAGTTCTTTGAACAATGAACTCAAACATAGAATTTTACAATTACGTAATCTATTCTGATCGGTTCCAGATAAAATCTTAACAGTATTTTGATCCCGTGTACTGATATTTGTCATATATATGTATTTCTGGGGTTTGCAACAAAAAAACATCGGTTATTTTCCAGTTATAAATAAATCAAAAAATGTTTGTTCTTTAATATCGTTTACTATGCTTAATTTACAAAATGTATGAACAGAATCGTGCCTTTCATATGAGTGACGTAAACAAACAAATCGTTTTCAACTCTAGATGAGGAAGATTAAAATTTTATGAATCAATTTTTATTTTTTAACTAATATTTCTTCTGCTACCTCTTTAGGCTACCTAATGATGGCATATAGACCCGCAGTCTAGTCTTTGGAGCTGTTGCTAATTGTAATCTTAGTTAGCAGTCATTTTACTGTTAAAGCTAAATATTTAAAACTTATATTTAGGTATAAAATAGATAATGAGTACATACGGCTATTAGTCCCTAGTCAAATGTACGTAGACTACTCTCGCATCGATTTAAAACACCAAATTTGGCCTTATAGTTGACAAAATAAAATAAAGTTAAAAGAAGTCAGGGACGGACTCCCCTCTTATGACTAGATTAATTTGCCGCTAACTCTTCTTTTAGCTGCACGATTACCGTTGCGATCGATGTCTATACATCGTTATGGACACAACCAAGAATTTAGCTAACGGCAGAATCTACCTTCACAAAAAATAAACTTGTTGGCTGTAGTTGAATGAATCGACTGATTCCCGTACATTCATTCCAGCAGTATGGTTTACGCCATAAAGCCTCACCGTTAATGACAGACCATTTTTCCTCTTGGCTTTTAAGTTTCAAGATGTTACTGTCTTTAGCATCCAAGACTGTTTATTTAAATGAGTCAATTAAATCTTGTATTCTGATCAGTTAATAATAACATATTATATACGTTATATACATCGTATATCTGTTCCATTAGATTCCAAAAAGAGTGTTATAGTTATGATACCAAAGAAAGCAGGAGCAGATAAATGTGAAGAATACAGAAAAATTAGCTTAACTAGTGATGCATCAAAAATCTTAACTAGAATTCTGTGCATAAGAATTGAAAGGAGAGTGGAGGAAGTGTTAGGAGAAGACCAGTTTGGTTTCAGGAAAAGTATAGGGACAAGGGAAGCAATTTTAGCATTCAGATTAACAGTAGAAGGAAGATTAAAGAAAAACAAACCTGCATACATGGCATTTATAGACTTGGAAAAGGCATTCGATAACGTAGACTGGAATAAAATGTTCAGCATTTTAAAAAAATTAGGGTTCAAATACAGAGATAGAAGAACAATTGCTAACATGTACAGGAACCAAACAGCAACAGTAATATTTGAAGAACATAAGAAAGAAGCCGTAATAAGAAAGGGAGTCCGACAAGGATGTTCCCTGTCTCCGTTACTTTTTAATCTTTACATGGAACTAGCAGTTAATGATGTTAAAGAACAATTTAGATTCGGAGTAACAGTACAAGGTGAAAAGATAAAGATGCTACGATTTGCTGACGATATAGTAATTCTAGCCGAGAGTAAAAAGGATTTAGAAGAAACAATGAACGGCATAGATGAAGTCCTACGCAAGAACTATCGCATGAAAATAAACAAGAACAAATCAAAAGTAATGAAATGTATTAGAAATAACAAAGATGGACCACTGAATGTGCAAATAGGAGGAGAAAAGATTATGGAGGTAGAAGAATTTTGTTATTTGGGAAGTAGAATTACTAAAGATGGACGAAGCAGGAGCGATATAAAATGCCGAATAGCACAAGCGAAACGAGCCTTCAGTAAGAAATATAATTTGTTTACATCAAAAATTAATTTAAATGTCAGGAAAAGATTTTTGAAAGTGCAAGTTTGGAGTGTCGCTTTATATGGAAATGAAACTTGGACGATCGGAGTATCTGAGAAGAAAAGATTAGAAGCTTTTGAAATATGGTGCTATAGGAGAATGTTAAAAATCAGATGGGTGGATAAAGTGACAAATGAAGAGGTATTGCAGCAAATAGATGAAGAAAGAAGCGTTTGGAAAAATATAGTTAAAAGAAGAGACAGACTTATAGGCCACATACTAAGGCATCCTGGAATAGTCGCTTTAATATTGGAGGGACAGGTAGAAGGCAAAAATTGTGTAGGCAGGCCACGTTTGGAATATGTAAAACAAATTGTTAGGTATGTAGGATGTAGAGGGTATACTGAAATGAAACGACTAGCACTAGATCTTGAAGAGCTGCATCAAACCAATCAATCTTGAAGAGCTGCATCAAACCAGTCAGATGACTGAAGACAAAAAAAAAATGATGTTTTTAGTGTTCAACTATTTTACATAAAACATGAATAGACTACTTACGTATTTTTAATAGATCACCAAGATCGAGAAGGGTTTCAATGAAAGCTTTCTCTTTTGCAATACTATTAAAAAATTTTACTGAAAAATAAAACATTTTTTTTTTCTACAAATGTAAGTAATATTGTACTTACTTATGATCGTAGAACGGTGCACTTGTCTCGTACGAGAACATATAAAATATTAAATAATTTAACTGTAATCTGGTGAAAATTTCATTCTCATCGTTTCAAATTCCTCTGTAAAGTTAATGAACAACAAAACCTGAAATCATGGCAAACACAGCTGTAAATAAAAAAAAAAAAGAAAAGTATATTAAACCTCTTAGCATAAGAGCAGCAAAAGTTAATCATCTTTTATCAGAATAAATTATATCTTAATATTGTGAAATTTAATAATAGATATCGATCACCTTAATTCATTCTTCCTGACTTCGTCAGGAAGATTATTTATTATTTTATTTTGTAATGATTATTTTATCATTACAAAAAAAAGTTGTACATTTGGTTTAAATAAACAGAGAATTATATTTACTCTTCCTCATAAAAAATAAAACAAATTGCTCTCTTCACCATTATGTAATGTTAAAAAATATTACCATGAATTACACTACAGAAAAATGGTTTTAATACCGTTGTTTTTTGTGCAATTCAAATAATTTCTCTCCTATTTGATTTTACATCAAATTTACTTCTATAAATCATTTTAATAGATACACCCCCCTCTTCTAAGTGGTTATATAAAATAAACAATCAAAAAATTCAAATAAAATTTAAAAAACGCAATAATGTTCAATTTAAACAAAAATTTTAACTTTTTAACCAAAATTAAATTGAAGGTCAGGGTATTTAGTAACGCAAATTTAAAGAAAACCTGATTAATGAATTATAAAGCCTAAAGTACCTTACCTAATATCTGTTTTTCTTTAGTTTTCTTCTGTATCATCCTCAGGAACAACTCTTTTCATTCCCCAACAGTAATCGGGAAGCATCTTTAGACCATTTTCCCTGGAAGCACGTTTCCATCTCTGAAACATCCTAAGAAAAGTGTTCATTGTCTTATCAGTCGCGTTGCTAAAGTTAAGTGGAAAAAATGTCAAACGTCAATGTAAGATATGTCATTTTCTTTTGACATATTTCTATTTGAAGTCGTGCTTTCTTGATTAAAATTATTTCCTCTGTTAATTTTATTTCTTCATTTTTTGTAAAATCTTGTTTTTTGTAATAGTTGTCCTTATGTTTGTCCCAATTTTTATTTATTTTTATCATTCTTTTTTTTGGTCTTTATTATCCCATTTTTTCTTTGTTTACTGTACCTCACCTTACATTTAGATACAACTATATTGTGGTAAGAATCAGTGTCTATTCCTGGATGTAATTTACATTCCATAATTTAATTTGGAAATCTCTCCTAATAATTATAATAGTCTAGGAGATGGATTTCACAAATATATGTAAAACTTCTTTTATAAATTTCAAAAAGAAATCCTCTTGAGTGCCAGTTTATACACACAGGGCGGTGTTGGGAGTCTTACACATATCACCAGTAGCAGCGACCCAATGGCCCCTAACCACCTCCATGCGTAGGCTATCTCTATCCTGCCCACCATGCATGCTTTGGCAGAACACATTATCCACGATAATGTAGCCTCTGTTCACAGTGGAACTTCTTCCTGTCTATGTCTATTCACGTGTGGAGCAACTGGTCTAGTAGAGGTCCGGGGTTCGATCTACAACACCACAATAAGAGGAGGAGGTCGCTGTCTACATCCAATATCAGCAACACTATAGATCAGGTCATTGTCGGCCCCAAGCCGATGGGTTGGGGAGTCCTGCACACCTTGACAGTAGTGACGACCCCAAGGGAGCCCCCAACCACCTTCTTGTACAGGCTGTCCCCTCACCATCCGGCATATGAAGGCTAGCCCTCGTGCAATAATTCCTGTGCCATCTTGGTTTTGAAGATACCCTCTACCAAGGCAGCCACTTCTCACCATGATATTTCGCCGGTCAACGTCATCTTCAGGAGATTATCTTCGTCAAGCCTACCAACAGCAGCGAAGCACCAGGATCTCTTGCTATCACCAGTTTATACTTAGTTAAAAATTCTGAAGGTGTAGTTCTTTAAGTTTTTAATCTAGCTCACATACTATCTTGACTATTTTTCCTTCACTTTATTATAAAATAAATACGTGTAATAAACCTCTATCAATTGGATAATGCGTAATTTCCCTCCATATGTGAAATCTGGTTTATTTAATTCTATTGGTAAGCTGTAATCAAATCTCACTCATGTTTTACAGTGGTAGTTCAACGTACATTTGAATGAATTTTTGCATTTTATTGTACGATCAAATGAAAATTATTCTTTGATCCATTTTTGTCTAAACATCAACTCCAAGGTGGTGTTTGATGCCTGCAGGGTAATTAGACAGTTAGATAGTCTGAAGGTAAGCTGAGAGCAAGTCTGGTTCTAGGAGGGAATACCAGGTCTGAGGTACTGCTTGGTGATGGGATAGAGATGAATGAGCAGTGTAGTTTTGTCATGGTTATAGATTCCACAAAGGGAGAAGACTGCAAAGCTCGAGTGTTATTGAGCATTGCTTAAGATTAACGCGGTGACAAAGCTTTACTTGGCAATCAATGCAGTCGGTAATGCAGTGGGTAAATGCCTTCTCAGAAGGTTGCCAAGTATGTCACAAGGAGAGCTGATCAGAGATACTCTTTCTGGCTGGTGGTAGATAGAGCTGCTAAGCAAACAGCTACGGGTGGAGACAAGGGTAGTGTTCAACAAACGGATATGGTGCCAACCCAAAATAGGACTCTAGTGGTTAGAGCAGAGGGACATTCTTATGCGGTTTATCTTTACTAATTTTATATTACTAATTCCATCAAAACATTTTTGTATAATTTGTCTATCTTCTTGAATAATTTCATTGATCTATGATTTCGCAATTATAACTTTAACTTTGATCGATCATCCATTCCCCCCATGTTAATTATCAAATCAATTTATTTTTAAACTTTCAGCCAATTTTAACTTTAAATATTTTTATTAAAATTTTGGCCATTTTCGAACTGTTAAACTCACTTGTAATAATTTTCACGATTAATTACTGTATTACTTAATAAGGTGGTAATAAATTTTAGGTGTTTTTTAACCCTTTAAAACATTAATCTTATCACCAAATTTTTTATTCAAAAATGCACTTTTCAAGAAGATTTATTGAATAATTATGATAGTTATATAAACAAGAGTATTTATTATTCACAGTTTTAACTGTTTACACAGATGCTCCGAACTAATGATTTTATGATTTTGAAAGTAACACAGATCTATTTTCTTTTTTTCTTTTTGCAATTGTACTGACCGAGGACTGGACCCACTTTTGAAGCATTAGTCAGTCCCCACCCAGTGAGAGGTTGCCACCTATGCAAAACGGCCATACTGACATTATCGGTCACACAATTGCAATTAGTTGCTCAGTGCAATTTCATACACTGAAATAATCTTACGCGCCACAATATATATATATATATGTGTGTGTGTGTGTGTGTGTTTGTGTGTGTGTGTGTAGACTACTTACATACTCCTGAAAGTAATTTCTTACATATAAAGACTGACTAACTACTACGACAAACACATAATATGCAAAAATAAAACAATAAAATTCACAACAATACAACATAAGCCCTGACCTGAGTACTCACCTACATAATACATGAATGAATACATGATTAATAAAATACACAAAATACATACATAAATACCAAAGATGCAACATCATGCATATACATAAAAATCAATACACTTAATACATACAGAAACTAATCTTGCTCGACTACATATATACAATACTATAAATAATAATGAAATACACAACAATAAAACACAAGCCCCAACCAAAAAAGAGCACTACATCAACTATGACTCATGCAAAGTACTGCTACTCGCTGTCGTGTGCCTCTCCTCCACACACAATAGCCTCAACAATGGCAGTTTTATCTTGCCATGCTAGCTCCAAGGCAAGCATCTTAGGGATTGCATTCTCGACCCTTAACTCCCCAAACTCATCCACTACTGGGTGCGACACCCTAACATAACATGTTCTGAGGAGTGAACGACCCCACAATACTGGCATAGGGGAGAAGCCCTCTTCCCACTTCATCCCAGTTAAACAGAGGCACTGTACCTTACAGAGCTACTTGAGATACTTGGGATTGCTGTGAAGCTACTTGAACTTCACTGCAATCCCTGCTCAGGTGCCGTCCCATGCACAGTTATAACACTGCTTACGGTGGTCGACCACAACGAAAACAGTGCTCCTCCGATGTTCTACGGGAGACCCTACAGCAGATCCAGCAGATTTTAACTCTGTGTTTGTCCAGCAAAGCCCCACAACGGCCACTGCATAAGAACGACCCTCTGCTCTAACCACTAGAGTCCTACTTTGGGTCGGCACCATATCCACTCATTGAACACTACCCTTGTCTCCACCCATGGCTGTTTGCTTAGCAGCACTATCCGCCATCAGCCGGAAAGAGTACCTCCGATTGGCTCTCCTTGCGACATACTTGACAACCTTCCGAAGTCACTTACCCATCGCATTACCATTGCCAAGTCAAGCTTTGTCACCGTGTTAATCTTAAGCAATGCTCAATAACACTCAAGCTTTGCGGAGTCTTCCCTCTTGGTGGAATCTACTACCACGATGAAACTACGCCGTTCATTCATTTCCATCCCATCACCAAGCAATAACTCAGGCCTGGTATTCTCCGCTAGAACCAGACTTGCTCTCAGTTTACCTTCAGACTCTTAACTGTCTAAGTACCTTGCAGGTACCAAACACCACCTTAGTGTACCCGCTACTATTTCCATTAAGATCCAACACATGGACCGCATCACTCCCCAGAGCACTGGTGGCATTGGGTTCACTCACGCAAGTAAACCACTCCTCCTGCCAGAATCTCTTGCATAGGACAACTACTTCCTCCTCGTTGACTCTCTCGACGACCAACACTCTGCTGGAGCTTCAGGACAATGTCTTTAATCTCAGGACAATGTCTTTAATCTCCTTCTTAGTTTTGGTGTTCTCTTTTACAAGCAGGGTCAGTTTCCTGACTTCTTTATCAACCACCCTGACTGCCTTCAACACCTCAGTGTCAGATCCATACCCCATAAGATCCACCATCTTCTTCCCCAGGCGCCGACTCCCGAATTCAACTGGACCATCCTCCTTAGCAGGTGCCTATGCAGCCTGCCTACAAATGGAAGACCTAGACAGGCTTATACGTGGCCTAAAGCCGTTGTCCTGTAACATTTCACAGCAAAATATCCATTGGTCACATGCGAACAATCATGATCATGCTGAAGAACTGGCCAATATATTCCACCTGACCTCAACTAAGAACACATCTATTTAGATATACTTTTACTAAAGATGTTTGTCTCTACGTACTGAAAGATTCTTTATTATAATACATTATATTTCTTACTTTTATTTATAATATTTATACAAAGTGTGATGTCAATAACAAAAAATATTAATGTTTGGGTGTTTCTTCTTAAGTTTTCTTTGTCTACAACATTCTTTTTTTTCTCATGGGATCATTGTTCTGCAGTACATATCATATATTGCACTTCACAATCAATAGCATATTTTATCAAATTACAAAAGAATTCTTTGATTAGTATAAATAAACTTCATTGAGATATACTGAATTGATTGTATAAAATATTATAATCCAGTTAATTAAAATTCTGCAAAAAAAAGAAAAATTTCTTAGTATATTATGAATTTAAAAAAAAATTAATTACAGTAATAAACAATCTATGTAGAATTCAAAGTTCATTATTAATTATTATTATTATTATTAATCGTGCATTTTATTATTATGTATTCTTCATGTATTTTGGGAAAGAGCAAAATACAAAATTAATTTTTGTCGTTACCAGGGGAATCCAACAACCTGGTAGATTTTCCAAGATGGAGGAGTTTACTACAGAGTGGTTATGTCTGAAAGGAGGTAGTGTTTGTCATATTATCTGCTCATACTGACTTACAGTTAAAGTACACGGGTGATTGCAGGTAAAAAAGAAGGAAAAATTCAGTTAGTTAATGTAATTGTTTTTTGTCTGTAGAGACATATAATTTAATAATCATAAAATTTTATAAAGATTGTACTAACCATCATACTCGTGCTATTATTAGTAAAGTTAGTTTCATTTAAGTAAATAATCGCTTTGCCGGCCTCCATACTAACCATCATACTCGTGCTATTATTAGTAAAGTTAGTTTCATTTAAGTAAATAATCGCTTTGCCGGCCTCCATGGCGCGAATGGTAGTGTCTTGGCCTTTCATTTGGAGGTCTCTGGTTTGAATCCCGGTCAGGCATGACATTTTCACACGCTACTTGTCATTCATCTCATCCTCTGAAACAATAACTAATGGTGATCCTGGAGGTTAAAAAAAAATAGAGTAAATAATCGCTTGGAGAATGTGTAATACACAAAGTTCTTCTAGAATTATCACTTTATACAAATTCTGTTTTAATCTAAATGAAAATAAAAAAAGTTTAAAATGAAAAATGAAGTTTAAAGTAAAATGAAAATGTAAAAAGTTTAAAAATTATCTTTAAAGTAACAATTTTGGAGCACAGAACTTACTTCATCTGTTTATATTTGAAATAATTTTTTACATTATCACCTTTCCCCAATTACCCATCTAAGTCTGTTGCTTTTCCGTTTTGCTTGAATTATTTAGCTAACATTGCATTTTTTTTAAGATGTCACAATAGCTTGAGTTTTTCATTATAAATTCTATCCACCATTCTACTTGCACCACAACATTTCCTCATAATTTATAATTTTTTATTCTTTATCTTGTTAGTTTTTCCTGTATGCTGTTCTGATATTCTATAGCTGGAGTTTCTGATTTTAATGTCTTGTCTCTCTTAGTGCAATTTATGTCTGTAAAACGAATCAAGTAAACCCTATGAGAAATTTCAAACTTAGTAAATAGGTGGTTATTTTTTTAACTAGAGATCTCCTAAAAAAGAGAAGAACTTTCTACTTGTACAACTAGTATTCTTCCCCAAACTTATTTGTAGGAATATTGAATCGGTGCACTTATTAAAATAAACTGAGTAGCTTAGTGAAAAGAGATATTAAAAACAGATTTGAAAAAAGGAGAACTAAAATTTTCTTCTTCTCACAATCTGTTGCGCCTAAAATGGCCATACAGAAAAATTGTTGTGATGCTGTTTTCTCTGCATAAAAATCCCTTGTGCAAAATCTTTACAACTAATAAAAAAAAATTAAATTTAAAACTAGTACACTTGATTCACCTTGTGGCACATAAAATGTTCCACATAGTAACAATATTCACAAGTCTATTATTAACAAATAAGGCTATGTTAATAGGCTAGTTGACTGTTTTTGAGAAACCGGTTTATATTATGCCTCACGGTCTATTTTATTAAAATATAAATGTTATACATAAATGATCATTTACACGACTTATTTTGCATTTTTATAAAGTAATTAAAATTTTCCACCAAAACTCTTCAAACTGTCATTGCCTCTCCTATGACAACACACCTTATAAAACAATCAGATGTTTAGTGGAGTCTTCAAGATGTTTCAAAAATTACCAAGTCTAAAATGAATTCAAAGTTTTACAAGTACTGTGTAGTGCCTCAGTGTGAAAGTACTACCATTAAAACTCCTAACAAATTGTTTATTTAACTGTATATATGTTATATGTTAATTTATTTAGTAAGATCCAAATTGTGAACAAAATCCTTCATCTTTGGCGGTTATAGATTCTAATCTTCAAAGACCGGTGAAGAAATCGTATTAACTTTTTCTATATGCTAGGTGGATGAAATTTTATCGTTTAGTAACACAGATTGAAGTGTTAAAATAGGAGTATATCCTGCCCATGAAGCACAGGTCTTAATAATGTCAATGGTAGATTAATGAACTGAATAGCATCTTTTTTTTTAACTACAGATATTTTGCAAACAAAAAATTGAAATTATTTTGTTTTTCACACTATACCATTTGAATACCAATCGGCATAGATGAATGAATCCCTTTGTATTACTGTACTTTGTATTAAATTTTCTGCACAAGATATACAGTAGAGATGTAAAGCCCGTGGTTTTTTTTTTTTTTTTTTTACTTCGTAAGTTCATTTTAAAATATGCCAATCAAATTTTGCTACACCTCATTAACAACCACTTATACTGTCTGGTATAAGTTTGTTATACCGTCCAAAGTATTTGCTCAGCCTTCTGTTCAGATTAGCAATTTTTAATGTCATTTCATTTACATTCGCACATATCATCTTCATTCATCCCCTGAAGTAATACCTTACGGTGGTTCCAAAAGCTAAACAAAAAAAGAGAGAGCCCATCTTTAGTATGACATAAAATAAAACTTGTACTAGACTATGGCAAATGCAGATTTAAGATGCATACATAATTAATATAATGTTCTATAGTGAATACAGCAACTCTTTTACTACTAAAAATAGGGTAACGACAACATCTAAAATATAGTATTGTGCAAAATAATTTACAAATAATTATTGAAAAAATTCAATTTAAAACCAGCGCCATCGATTCATCTTCAGACATATAAAATGTTCCATATAGTAAAAATCTTCACAAGTTTGTGTTATTTATAATAAATAAGACTAATTAATTATACTTGTTTATTTTTACTAAAACTCTTTAAACTCAAATGCAGCATTCCGTGAAATGTTTTACCATTTATGATGTCAAAAATTAAAATTGTCTTTTACAAAAAGAATCCCCTTCAGTTATTTTGTAAAAGAAATCTGATCATGAGGTTTTCTAATTAAACTTAATCTAATTAAATTTAATTAAATTTAGTTTAATCTAATTAAACTTAAAATTATACTCACTCATATCATCTAGATGATTGTGTTAATCTTAATCTGATCATCATTTTATTAGCCTTTTCATCTTATTTTTTGTTATACATTCATCACATGCACAATTTTCTAAGCGTTACTTTAGTATGTTGTTCCAGCAGTAAGTAGTTGAAATATCGCAATTTTCTGTAGCTGAAACAAACTTGAAACAATCTGCAGAAAAATTAGTATAAAAATAATAAAATAGATTAACAAGTTATTAATATTTTAATTCTTTTGGAATCCATTTTTCATTTTTTATTCTTCATCACACAATTTTTTTCAACATCGATTAATTAAAATATGACATAATCTATACCTGAAACAAATATTCTGAAACAAAATTAGTAAAAATATCAAGGCGGTTGATAAAAATACAGTTTGGTGTACTTGAAATATACATACATAATAAATAAAACAGTACTTCAGAAAATTCCGATAAGGTTAACATGGCTTAACAACATGTACTTAATCTAATCTTAAATAAATAAAAAAACAATATTAAAATAATACCCCGCTTTATAATCGCGCCTACTGTGGACGGGGTATGGAACGCGAACGCGACTTAACATAATTAATTCTAACTTAAAATATATAATGAACCTGTAAAAAAACACAACACACATAACACGATTAAAAAACAATTACAACCTACTAAGGGGCCTACTGGGGAAACGCGATTTTTCCTTAATTCTAACATGCAAATTTAGTCTAACATGCACATGTTTGTAAAACAAAACAAGAATATATAATTACCTGAAAAAAAAACTTAATTCTACTGGAAAAGGAGCACCAGTTACGAAGTAAGTAGTCCTCCCTTTAATCGTTATTATAAAACTAAATAGTTAAGCCGCATTAACGCTGTTCACTCTTAACCTATGTAAGTAATCGTTGTCGTACCTGCAACAAAAGATTAAATAAACAATGTTAGTATTATATATGTACCGTTAGTAACAAAAATTTAGTTATTCAGTAGCATTAAGAAAAAACATACTATCTAATCGATAGCTATTCTATAGCGATGTTATATTTTTTTCTTTTTGTCTTCAGTCATTTGACTGGTTTGATGCAGCTCTCCAAGATTCCCTATCTAGTGCTAGTCGTTTCATTTCAGTATACCCTCTACATCCTACATCCCTAACAATTTGTTTTACATATTCCAAACGTGGCCTGCCTACACAACTTTTTCCTTCCAATATTAAAGCGACTATTCCAGGATGTGGCCTATAAGTCTGTCTCTTCTTTTAACTATATTTTTCCAAACGGTTCTTTCTTCATCTATTTGCCGCAATACCTCTTCATTTGTCACTTTATCCACCCATCTGATTTTTAACATTCTCCTATAACACCGCATTTCAAAAGCTTCTAATCTTTTCTTCTCAGATACTCCGATTGTCCAAGTTTCACTTCCATATAAAGCGACACTCCAAACATACACTTTCAAAAATCTTTTCCTGACATTTAAATTAATTTTTGATGTAATCAAATTATATTTCTTACTGAAGGCTCGTTTAGCTTGTGCTATTCGGCATTTTATATCGCTCCTGCTTCGTCCATCTTTAGTAATTTTACTTCCCAAATAACAAAATTCTTCTACCTCCATAATCTTTTCTCCTCCTATTTTCAAATTCAGCGGTCCATCTTTGTTATTTCTACTACATTTCATTACTTTTGATTTGTTCTTGTTTATTTTCATGCGATAGTTCTTGCGTAGGACTTCATCTATGCCGTTCATTGTTTCTTCTAAATCCTTTTTCCTCTCGGCTAGAATTACTATATCATCAGCAAATCGTAGCATCTTTATCTTTTCACCTTGTACTGTTACTCCGAATCTAAATTGTTCTTTAACATCATTAACTGCTAGTTCCATGTAAAGATTAAAAAGTAACGGAGATAGGGAACATCCTTGTCGGACTCCCTTTCTTATTAGGGCTTCTTTCTTATGTTCTTCAATTGTTATTGTTGCTGTTTGGTTCCTGTACATGTTAGCAATTGTTCTTCTATCTCTGTATTTGAACCCTAATTTTTTTTAAATGCTGAACATTTTATTCCAGTCTACGTTATCAAAAGCCTTTTCTAGGTCTATAAACGCCAAGTATGTCGGTTTGTTTTTCTTTAATCTTCCTTCTACTATTAATCTGAGGCCTAAAATTGCTTCCCTTGTCCCTATACTTTTCCTGAAACCAAATCGGTCTTCTCCTAACACTTCTTCCACTCTCCTCTCAATTCTTCTGTATAAAATTCTAGTTAAGATTTTTGATGCACGACTAGTTAAACTAATTGTTGTGTATTCTTCACATTTATCTGCCCCTGCTTTCTTTGGTATCATAACTATAACACTTTTTTTGAAGTCTGATGGAAATTCCCCATTTTCATAAATATTACACACCAGTTTGTATAATCTATCAATCGCTTCCTCACTTGCACTGCGCAGTAATTCTACAGGTATTCCGTCTATTCCAGGAGCCGATGTTATAATTCAATTTTATTATTTAAAAGAGTGGAAAAGAGCGACCTAAAAGAGCTTTGTATATCGACCGTTTATCCAAAATACTTAATTAAAAGGAACATTGTTAATCGTTATAATAGAATTAATAGTTAAACTGTAACTTAACGGTGCAAGAAACTAATTTTAATAAAAAGAAATAAAATAGTATTCTTTATCACGTCATTTTATCTTTATTATTTTGAATCGAACAGAATAGAATTTTTGTGTTTTAATATTTAATTATGTTTATTAATAACTTTTTATTCATTTTTTGATTAATAAAAAATTAAAAGAAAATTTTTCATTACTAAAAGATTAATTAATTAATTTGGTTCTTTATATTCGGAGAACTATTATTACTTTTAATAATAGCGATAAACGTAGAGTATTTTTATAATTAAAAAAATGTAGCAAATTAATAAATGTTAAAAAAATTTATTAAAAAGTAAAAATATTTATTTATTTATATTATTAATTTAATAATACATTTACAATTATCAGTGGCAGCTTGTAACTAAAATTAGGTGGGGGTGCTGCTCCAGAAAATTTTTTTCTGGGCCTTTTCAAGGTAGGGTTAAAGTTTTCTGTAAAATAAAAAAAAAAACAGAAAAAAAACAATGAATCATAGAATAGCTGGAAGCAGGATAATAACTTAATTCTACATTTTATCGCATTCAAGAATATGATTTGTGCGCTTAAAAACCATAATCGGTTGAACATTAAGCTTAGGATTATATATTGTAGAAGTATAAAGAAGGAATTAAAGAAAAAGGGACATTATATTAAATGTTATTAATAATATCAAATGGAAATAGGGGATGCTGCTGTTCCACAGTGCCTATACGCAAGCCGCCACTGATGTATATTATAATACATTAATATTAACCTTTTTGTTTTGCTTAAAAAAGTATTTTCAATACGTAAATTAAACGTTTTAAAAAGTTGTACACAACATCACATTCATTAGTATTCGTTGGATTACATAAGAATGAAAAAATCTATCGATTATACTAACAGTAACAATACCACACCTGTTATCTAAACTGTACATTATAACGGTTAAATATTTAGAACGATTGTTAAATAGATAACATAAGATTTTTTTTTTAATTCCATATTAAAAATATTTACATAATATAACAAATTTATAAAACTTATTTAAATATTATAGTTCAAAAGATGCTACGATTTGCTGATGATATAGTAATTCTAGATGAGGGTAAAAGAGGTTTAGGAAGAACAATGAACGGCATAGATGAAGTCCTACGCAAGAACTATCGCATGAAAATAAACAAGAACAAAACAAAAGTAATGAAATGTAGTAGAAATAACAAAGATGGACCGCTGAATGTGAAAATAGGAGGAGAAAAGATTATGGAGGTAGAAGAATTTTGTTATTTGGGAAGTAAAATTACTAAAGATGGACGAAGCAGGAGCGATATAAAATGCCGAATAGCACAAGCTAAACGAGCCTTCAGTAAGAAATATAATTTGTTTACATCAAAAATTAATTTAAATGTCAGGAAAAGATTTTTGAAAGTGTATGTTTGGAGTGTCGCTTTATATGGAAGTGAAACTTGGACAATCGGAGTATCTGAGAAGAAAAGATTAGAAGCTTTTGAAATGCGGTGCTATAGGAGAATGTTAAAAATCAGATGGGTGGATAAAGTGACAAATGAAGAGGTATTGCGGCAAATAGATGAAGAAAGAAGCATTTGGAAAAATATAGTTAAAAGAAGAGACAGACTTATAGGCCACATATTAAGGCATCCTGGAATAGTCGCTTTAATATTGGAAGGACAGGTAGGAGGGAAAAATTGTGTAGGCAGGCCACGTTTGGAGTATGTAAAACAAATTGTTGGGGATGTAGGATGTAGAGGGTATACTGAAATGAAACGACTAGCACTAGATAGGGAATCTTGGAGAGCTGCATCAAACCAGTCAAATGACTGAAGACAAAAAAAAAAAAAAAGTTCAATTTTATAAGAAAAAGAAAAATCATAAAAATTTATCTGATGTGGCAAATATTGATCGATATGATGATAATCATGACTTTCAGTACTAATCAAGTTCATATTACGTATAAAATATTTAAAGGGTAGATACATAAAGGGTAAGTCAGTTTTATTGAATTAAATCTGTGTAGAAATTGAAATATTTTTATTCTTTTACTTAATTTATTTATACATTTGTTATAATAATTTGATGAATAAGATAAAAAGATATAAAATATAATTATTTTAAAAATGATAAAACTTCTCTTACAAAAAAAAAAAATTACGGTTAACTGACATACTATAATATTTCTCAGTCTGTCCCCTCCCCCCAAATTATAATAGTAGTGTAACTTACCTTAATTTTATTGCCCTGTGGTGGTAGAGGCCTTCAATTGCAGCCCACGATAACAACCAGGTTGATTCGTCTTCTTTCTTCTGATTCCTCAAACACGATCGACCAGCGCTTTTATGAATCATCCGGATATCAAGGTACAGACTTGTAGGTATCCGCCGGTATAGACTTGGCACCGGTGGATACGAAGCTGAAGAACTGCAAAGAAGGCCACTGTACCGCCGAACTGGATAATGATGCCTTCTTAAAACTAAAAGTTCAAATCAGGGTTAGCTGTTTTTTTACGATCGTAGGCGATAATCCATTTTCATGAAACAACATGAAAATAATTAGAGGTATAAAAACATAGATTTATTCCGAAAATATTAAAATAATTCAAGTTGAAATTATTTCATACTCGTAATAATCGTATTTAAAAATAAGAAAAATGATAAAAGATTTTATTATACGCTTTAAATAAATATCTGATTTACAGATTTAATTCACCGATTTCGAGCTTGCCCTGATTCAAACTAAACACATAATAAAAACAAAATAATATTGTAGAAGTATGTAGATGATGACTGAAGATCGCTGAGAGAATAAGGGCCAGGGTGGACTATACCCCCCCTTAATGAAAAAGTATATAGTAAAAGTTAAAAAGAAATTAAATGATTTTCATTAATTACACTAATTCAAGAAACCAATTAAATTAATCTGAAAAATCTAAATTAAAAAAAAAGCTTTAAAAAAGCAAACTTTATTATTAATTTTACTGTTAAATTTTAATTCGCTTAATAAAATCAGAGTAATATAACTAAAAATGAGCTTTTATTAAAATTAAAATAAAAATGTTAAATGTAAATTAACTTCTAGTGAAAAGAAAATATTAAATGAAAATCTAAATATTAAAAAAATTATAATTTTGAAAAAAAGAGTATTCCCCTCGGGTGGATAGTCGGGAGGACTGATGCTCTTGAAGCTGAAGCGATGAACTGAAGAAAATGTAGACTGTAGCTCGCTGGATGGGGTAAAGGGCCAAGGTGGAGTATCCCCCCTTTATTGAATAATAATAACAATAAGTTTAATTATTTTAAAAAATGTAATTGTTGTTAAATAAAAATTAATTATTAATCTATGTTCAAAAATCATTATTTAAACAAATAAAAAATTACATCCCCTTAATCGAAATAAATTCCTCACATAATAAAATTAAAAAAATATAAAATAAAAAACAATTTAAAATTGTGCATTTAAAATTATTTTTAACTTAAAAAAAATATAAAAAAAACTTTATTAAAGCGATTAGGTATTTTCATTAAAAATCTAAATTTATAAATACTATTAAAACTAGAAAATAAATAAAAAACTAAAATTTAAAGAAAAATTATTTTAATATAAAAAGTACAATTTTGAAAAAATGAAATGTTTCTTTTGGGTGGATATTAGGGAGGACTGCTGCTGATGGAACTGCTGTAGTCGGACCTGTAAAGAAACAGCACAAAAATATATATGGGTGTTAACATTAGTAACACCCATCTTATACCATTCGCGTATCCACATTTACGGTATATGCGTAACCCCGTATCGAAGAAAACGGCCGGTGTCCGACGCGGTTGAACGCGTACGCGTCGCGCACTCACTTATTGAAATATTACAACATATTTATGCTTCTTACATATCAGCTGAAGAAATTAATTATATGCAGAATATGTATAGCAATATCTGTAAGACCATAATTGTGTAATATTTCCTACAGATATATACATTTATATTCTGTAATCAGAGCGAATTTGTTTTTGCTGATATGTACTATTCCCTGCAAAGGCAGGAAACATTCAGTTATCCATTGACATTTTACGCTGTACACCGCAAAGCAGAGCACAGATAATGGTACCTGATAGATGTTACGTACTCAAGTACCAAACATTTATGCCGGTTACTGTTAATTCAACATTGAATTGTAATCTTATTACTATTCACCCTAACTGGAACATAAGACCAGAACAATATTATCGTTTAAGTGGCTATCGCACCGAAAAATGCCCCGAGTTATAATGAAGTTAATTAAATTTAATGCCGATGTATTTATAAAATTCATTACAATAAAGAGTAGTAGATATTATAATTGTCATATGTTATATTCTTACGAGTGCCATATTTTCATAGTATATTACACAGAGAGTTCCTAATCAAAAATAAATTTATGATTTTACGTTTCAACATTTCCAGTCATTCTAGAAGCTTTCACATACTTTGCTTCATGCTTTGCCACCCAAACCGTTTCAACCTTGTCCTCAAATAATAATCTCTGCAATACGTTGTAAGAACAAATGAATTTTTATCGGAATATAATTTATCTATATAATCTAGAATAAGAACACAAATACTTTAAAAATGGAAGAATATTCTCTTCTGAAAATTACTAGGCGAGTAAAGATACAGGGCAATGTAATGTTTCACAAACGGTTAGTTTACCGGGTTAGAACGGTTGTAACTCTATGTTATTATTTAAATATCTAGAAAAAACATAAAACCCATACAATCTGTGATAAGAGGGAACAGTAAAATGATAATGTAGTAATAAAGTGACATGAAGAAAAAAGATTTTAAAAAATTATAAAATTTTACTGAATTTACACTCAGAATAATAAACAAATCAACGTGATGTAAACAGGATAAACATTTTTGAAAAATACGTTCCTAAAGATTTGGAATCGATCGATTCCAGAACATAAATACATTAAATTGACCGTTAAAAAAGAATAAAAGGTAAAAATTTTGAGCTACAACAATAGGCTGAAGGTGATTCACAGTGAAAATTATCATAAATTAAAGCACAAGTTAATTATGAAGACGAAAAACAAAGTTTATTAACAGTAGCAAAAACGTTTTTATAATAATATCAATACAAATAATTTATTCACCTCATCAGAATAGAATTGAACAAAATAATATTCTTGCATTCGGGGTTGATAACACCATAAATACTGAAATATACTGGTAGATTAAACTAGTGAACATTATATTTGAAAGAATTACTGGCCTATACGATGTAACAACTTCAATAATAGGATCTGGGTCAAAAGTAGATTCAAATATCATTAATTATTCTGAAACAAATACAACCGTTTAATTTGTACAATTATAACTAATAGAATCATAATAAGAGAAGTTCATGGGAAAATTCTCAGAAGAATGTAAAATTAAAATAGGAATAAAGCAAAGGGGTAGTTTATCGCTAATTCTTTTTAACCGTGTCTTAGAAAAATTAAGAGAACGGGAGAAAAAGATGAAAAAAATTTGTACACACCGTGAAATAACACCGGGTTGGAAGTTGAAAGTTATTTGAATTAATTGCCAAAACTTTCCTAATGACACTGCAATTTTCTCAAAAAATCTCACACAGTAGGAGAACAAGTAAACGGTATAAAAGAAATCACAGATAAAGTAGGGTTCAAAATTTCCTTCAATAAAGCATTACTGATAACCAATAACAAAAATTCAATTCAGAATGTGGAAAAATAAACGAAGTTAATAAATTTAAATATCTCTGAGAAATTATCCAAGTTAACGGTTTAGATAAAGAAGTCAGTCGGTTAAGAACAAGATGATGTTCTTACATTTTATTTTTATTAAAGAATTCTACTGTGAGCAACATAAAAAAAGTAAAAAAATATGATACAAATAAGGGAAAAAAGAAAACGCCCCTCAAACTGTTTCTCATATAATTTATAACTAATTATCTTAACCTCAAACAATCAGATTTTAGTTAATTCTTTGAATACTTTGTCGCAGTTATGCTAAAACTTAATGACCTAAGTTTAAATATATTACGGCAACATATATAATATACATAAAAATCCACCACCAGTTAGTTTGTTTATAAACTACCCAAATTAATAGTTAATAGTTAGTATATGATTAGTAGTTAAGACACAGATTCTTCTTATAAACTACCCAAATGAATGGTTAATAGTTAGTATATGATTACTAGTGAAGACAGGAGATAGTTAAGACAGATTTTTTTTTTATGTATATATTAATGTCACCATAATTAAGCAAAGCAAATTTTTTTTAAACATTAACATAGAGAAAATATCAATCGGCAACTTTTCTCCAAAGAAATAAAAAATTTAATCTGATTGAGGGGTTAAAATTATAATTATTATTACTGTTATGTGTATATTTTTATATAAACTATAATTTTAACTTATCCCTTTGTTTTTTATTATTTTTATTATTATTGAATGACCAAATGAAGTAAAAGTTCTTTTTGTTTTTCACGAATGTCCTGATTCTTTTAGTAATCGTTTCATGTTTTATTGTACAATTTATTTGTACTTATAAACCCTTCCTGCAAGTTTTTACAAATTTTAAGTAATTTTTACATATTGGTTAATATTTTTATCGTCTTTTTTCACAATTAAATATTAATTGCCTTCTATTTGTAATTTTGGTTTGAATCAACACTCTCAGAGTATATAATCGACTATATATATAAAGGCAAATCAAGTACATTAAGAACACACCGAAATTGTTGTGGACAAATTTCAAACAAATTAAAAGTACGAAAAAATTTAGGTACTCGGGTGAAGTTAACAGACTAAATGAAATGGACAAGGGAACAAACATTGTCAGTACCAGTAAATTCTAACATCCTATGGCCTTACAAAGAACATATACAATATGAAACAGATCTCAAGGACGGGCAAGATCAGTTACTATACAACGGTAATCCAAACGCAAAGCTCTGAACAAAGGGGAATAGGTAAATTGGAACTTGCTGAAAGACTGATACAAGGAAAATCCTAGGGCCCAGAAAGACTAACGAAAGGGGTCCAGAAGGAGAAGAAAGAATACGGTAATCGAAAGCGGTCAAAAGAAAGAAGGATGTTGGACATTGAAAGGATGAAGGAGTATTGGAGGGCTAAAAAACTAGCCGGTTAACTAATTTTTGTGATTCTACAGTGACCGGTGATGAAAAAAATTGTTTAAAGATTTTATAAGAGGTGATGGTTAAAGTCGGTTTGTGTCATGCGACTGAAGATGCAATTGGTTTCTGTTTCAACTTTCTAGAAATATGGAACCGCATGAAAATTAAACATAAATCTTAAATTATCTTTCATTGTAATTAATTAATTAATTAAAATGAGAAATAATTCATTTCATAACGATTAAGACCTCTTGTGTGATAAATTAATGAATATATCTTTTGATAATTAACATATGTAACAATAAAGCTGTGTAACATTTTTTAACTGTTTTTTGAAAACAAAAAGTATATTATTTTCAGTCAAACGGTGGGTTTGAGGGGTTGAAATTGAATTTTCTTTACGTTTTGAGGTACGAGAAGTACTAAAATATCATTCACTTAAAATTTAAGTTCCTTATATACATTAGCGTACATCATTTTCATTGAAACTTAGATATGCTGTAGTAGTGTAACTGAAGTTGTGCGTGTGAAAATTTGATGAAGACCGGTTGAGTTATTGAACTTATGAAGTGCATTGTACTGTGAAAATCAGTGCATTTCAGACTGCGAAATAGCGAAGGTCTCATAAATGAAAAGTTTGTCAAAACTGTGAGAGAATTCATTCTAATTACAGAAGTTTATTGTTTGAAATGTTTGGAGATGTGCATGTGTTAGTATGATTTTTTTGTTAAGAATGCTAGATATCACAATCAGATTTTAATTAACTGAAAATTACTTTTAAAAATCATGAAAAAATTATAGAAGTATAGTTTAAATAATAAGGTCACTTTTGTGTATCTAAAAAGCCTAATAACTTATTTATGTCCTATTTGAATTCTATATTACTAAAATAATATTAGATGAAAAATAATCTGTAAACATGTATAAAAGAATACGTGTAAAACACTACCGATTGTAAATAATGTAATATTACTGCTAATAACAACTGAATTCATTTTGTTATCTAGGATCTACAAGTGATCTCAGAACTAATGAAAGCATAATATTACTGCCAACTTATAGCATAATATTCTACTGGTCTCGTTCCATCATTCTAATAAACATTATCTAATTTAAAAATTTTAATTAAACAGTTACTTAAAAAATTCCAGTAATAACTGGTTTTAATTTTAAACCGATGCATTTTTGATTAAATTCATTGAATAATTACATTTTTTCTTTTTTTTTTTTCTTGAGGAAATGAACTAGCCATTACCCCAAAAATTTCTTAAGCTATAGATGCAAATTAAAATTTAAAGCAGCAGTTTATTCACAACAGCCTTGATATGAAAGCTGTCAGTTGAGGTAGTGCACCAGTTTACATAAACTGGTGCACTACCTCAACTGAAATAGTCAGTATATGCAATAATCCTTGGTGCATTTTTTTTTATTAATTATTTCAACAATAATTAATTTTTTTGCATACACCTTTTTTTCAGTATATGTCATAATGCCTAATCCATGCACTTTTCTATTAATTATTTAAACAATAATTAATCTTTCTGCATATACCTTTGTTTTCAGTATATGTCATAATCCCTAATGCATGCACTTTTCTATTAATTATTTAAACAATAATTAATCTTTCTGCATATACCTTTGTTTTCAGTATATGCCATAATCCCTAATGCATGCACTTTTCTATTAATTATTTAAACAATAATTAATCTTTCTGCATATACCTTTGTTTTCAGTATATGTCATAATCCCTAATGCATGCACTTTTCTATTAATTATTTAAACAATAATTAATCTTTCTGCATATACCTTTGTTTTCAGTATATGCCATAATCCCTAATGCATGCACTTTTCTATTAATTATTTAAACAATAATTAATCTTTCTGCATATACCTTTGTTTTCAGTATATGTCATAATCCCTAATGCATGCACTTTTCTATTAATTATTTAAACAATAATTAATCTTTCTGCATATACCTTTTTTTTCAGTATATGCCATAATCCCTAATGCATGCACTTTTCTATTAATTATTTAAACAATAATTAATCTTTCTGCATATACCTTTGTTTTCAGTATATGTCATAATCCCTAATGCATGCACTTTTCTATTAATTATTTAAACAATAATTAATCTTTCTGCATATACCTTTTTTTGTAGTATATGTAACAATCTTTGGCATACACATTTTTTATTATAAATAATTTAATTAATAAATTGATAAACATTTTACCAATAAATTAATAGATTGTAGAACTATTTTTCAATAAACTGCATTGCATAATCTTCACCTAATTTAGGCTGTAGCAAATTTCAACTGATAGCATCATCTTTTTTTTAAATTGTAGGAATTCATTTTATTTTTAAAAATATAAATCACCAAAATGGTGATAATATATATAATATATTAACCAAAATGTTGCCATGAAAGCATGGACAAAAGACTACAGCCTTGAAACAATTTTTTATTAAAAAAAATATATCTAATTTAAAAAAAGAAAAAATCATATTAACATAAAAATGTCATAGCAATAAATATTATATTAAATACAATTTAAATGATTTATCTATTTTATAAAAATCAATTTTTTAACATTACAAAGTCTAAAGCACGTGGCTTTATAATAAATCAGTAACCAGTCAAAATTGAATATTAATTTATATAATGAATTTAAATACTTAACAACTATTATTCCTCGCATAAATATGCTGCTTTTCAATAAGTTTACCCTCATTTTACCTTAAATCCAGGAAAATAACTTTTTAAGCTAATATCAAACGACGTGTTTTCCGTTCAGTTATACGACGTTAAATGCACATGTTTTAACAGGTTTGTGGGTTCTACAAAAGATTTGAGTCTGGTAATAATCATCCGCGGTCATCTGTTTTTGTTTATTAGATTATTTAAAAAAATACGTTTATAACTTTTAAATAAATAATATTTGTAAATAAAACTAAATAATATATATTAATTAATGTCTTAATTACAATCAGTTAATAGTTTTAATTATTTACTTCTTTATACAATTAGGTACTATTTTAAATACAGATCTCTTTATTTAAATTTAAGTTGGCAAAATGAGAGACCGTTGTTTTTTTTATCGGTTTTACTTAACGTGTATAATTATTTGTAACATGATTTTTTTTTACAATAGAAAATTTAATAAATAAAGTTACAAATATAAATAACAAACAACATTAAATAAAAATATTTTCAAAATATACATCTTTAGAAGAAATCCCGTAATCGGTTTAGTCTGATAACCTCATATGCTTCGTGATAATCAAATCATATGTTTCGCGATTTCTAATTTACTTAAACCGTTTTGTCTACCTAACCTACACAAGATAGGTAAATTTACTTATATGAAAAACTGTGTTCATAAAGGTATTAAATTCTTATTGTGTTATTTTAAATTAATTAGTTATAGTTAAGCTTAAGTATATCAAAAATTAATTAGATTACAAATAATCTTTTTAGTTTTAATGTAGTGAGGTTATATTACTTTTTTCTTCACTTGTGTGTAACTACTCGTGACAATGTTAAAAAAACTGCTGAAAAAATAATTTTATCGTGCGGTTGATACACACAACCAAAAAATTACGGAATCAGAGATTTATAGGGGGGTAAAAATTAATCCAATTTCATGGAATGAATACAGTATGTGGTTTCCAATATGACAGAATTTTAGAAACGTCTTTCATTGAAACTGTTCCGAAATCGACGATTTTCTTTTTAATCGATTATCGTAGATTTTTATATTAAAAAAATATCGTTACATCGTGTCCTCTTAACCTTCATTATATATGTTACCGCCCTCAGTAAAAATTTAAATTACTATTTTTTGAATTTATTTGTAAAGTTATTTTGTAATTTTGATCTGTAATACAAGATGTTTCTGTATTTTAGGCTAATATTATGCAACCTAATCTATTTGTCGGCCTCCGTGGCGCGAGTGGTAGCGTCTCGGCCTTTCATCCGGAGGTCCCAGGTTCGAACCCGGTCAGGCATGGCATTTTCACACGCGCTACAAATTGTTCATCTCATCCTTTGAAGCTATAACTTAACTGTGGACCTGGAGGTAAAAAAAAGTTAATCTATTTACACGTTTCATTAGTATGTAACCTCTGATGTCATTTTTATAATACATTTAGCTTCAATTATTGTAATATACGTATAAAATAAAACAGATCGTTAAATTACGTGTTAATATTAATTTTATTATAGTCAACAGTATGAAAATAATAATTGCGAGAAGATGTACTTGTCGGATAAAACGTTATGGGTTCGATTTCGGGTTACGATTGACATTATTATCAGAATTCATAACGTGAAAAAAAGCAATTTAAAAAAAAAATGCGCGTGATAGTGAGCGTTTAACTCGCGTGGTGCGAGTGATAGCGTCTCGGCCTTTCATCCAGAGGTCGCGAGTTCGAATCCCGGTCAGGCATGATATTTTCACACAATAAAATTGCTATTTCATCTCATTCTGTGAAGCGATACATAACGGTTGGCCCGGAGGAAAAGAAAAAAAAAAATTGCGGATATTCTGGATGTTGTCATTGCGAGAAAAATAAATTTAAAAAAACCGATTATAAATGTATTAAAATTATTAAATTATTATTATGTAATTAAAATTATTATTTTAATTCAATAATTTACTACTATTAAATATTCACTGTATTAGGTTGGAGGTTTAGTGGAAAATTTGATGTGAATTAAAATTTCAACCGTGACCGGGATACGAACCCGGGACCGGTAATTAGTTTATATGCGCTCAAGTATTACATAATATTTACTTACATAAACTTAAAAGAATCGTAATAGAAAGTACATGCGATAGAAGATAAAAAGTCTGAAATTTTATAGGATGTGATTTTTAGTGACGATCTAACAAAATAATTAATTTAAAAATATAAAAAATAATATGTAATTTTAAGTTTGCTTTCACCGGTTTATTTTATTAATTTAATTAGTTTTTTTTTTGTTGTTTTTTCTTAAGCGTTATACGTAAATATAATTATTGAGAAAAATACTAATTCTAAGCCGAGAACTGAATCTGAGATCTTTAGTTTACTCATATTTTCAATATATGAAACCTGGCTAAACCGGCTAAAATTGTGATCCGGTGTCAAGTCGAGAATAAAATCCGTATCTTTTAATATATCAATCGGTTTCTCTACTGCGTTACCGAGGTGACAAAATTGATTACAGAAATGAAATGAGACACGAAAAATTATAATTATATGTTACTTGGTAATCTCTAATTATAATTTTTGAATTAAATCCATACTAAATGTGTGTTTGCGAACACAAACATAAATATTAAACTTTCGTTGTTGGTCGGTTGGTTTATGATAGATGAAACAATGCAGTCTAGGAAGTGCACTTTAGAGGGCGGTCTTGTTTTCGTAATTTATTTTTGCTGTGGCGGTTGAAGGTTTGTTGTTTATCCGTTTGTTGCAGCGCTGGGAGCGCAGAGAAATTACGTGGTGACAGAACGAAGCTTATGAAATACACCGGTCAGTCTCGGGTTGTTTACGCAGTTCAAATTAGGTTATCGTTTCTGTGTTCACTGTTGTTTAACTGCTATTGTTACATCTTGTACATTATTTTAGATGATCCTTATTATTGACTGAGGTAAGTTTTTCTTATATTATTTTAGTATAGCTTAAAATAAGTGTTATTATTTTTGTTTGCCTGTTGTAGGTACTTATGCGGTTTGTTCCACCCCAAACGAAACTTTAATTGCTATGACGATGCAAAAAATGTGCTAACAATGAAAAATGCTTAACGGGCATTAAATTGAAACAGAAAGACCTGATTAACCAAATTTTATTTGAAAATTACAAACGTCAAACAAACCTTTAATTGTAAGGCTCCTCTGAAACGTGTTTACAAAAATAAAGAAGCGTTATAAGGATACCTTTTACGACACATAGGTATATTCGCTCAAATATGACTGCAAAAGTTCTATGTGGGTACCAAAACGTTGGTTATGCATTTCTTTTGTCTTTTGCCATGTTGATTCTATGTAATAGATGTATGCACCGGTTTGTCGTAGATTAAAGCTACTGCAAGGCAAATAATTGAGATCACCAATCGAATCATCCGTTGAAGTGAATGATTGTATTTCTTGAATACCTTTTAATTCATAGCCAATAACCTGCGACCCATTTTGTCATATTTGAAATACATCAGACTTCAGTGGTATTCGGATTACTATCAAACTGAATCCTAATTATTGTTAATAGCCTATTTTTGTTTCCAGAATCATTAAAGCAGTCGCTATTATCTGTCTTCAAAAATGCATACACCTTTTTCACTTCATCACCTTCATCAGTAGAAGAATGTACTAAAGGGAAATGCAGCTGTTTTTCAAATTTTTTTCCCATTTTCCCAAGTCTTTGCAATAAAACGTAAACTAAAGTTAATCAACTGCTGAAAGATTAATACATTATTTGATCTTGAAGTCCAATTAACTGACTGCATGATTCAGGCTGTTTTTTCTAGCATCAAGTAGTTCTTTAATTGATGTAGTTCTATTTTAAATTCATTAGAAGTGAACGCTATCTCATTTAGAGTTTACAGCTACGTATAAGGTGTTATTGTTTTTAATAGTATTTTTTATCACTTGTAAATCAACAGTCTTGTTGATGATTACAGGCTTATTTTGAAAAGCCTACCTAACTTTCTAACATAACCTAGAACAATGACTTGCAATAACTTAATATGATTACGAATTCTAACTAATTTTATTTATCCTTATTATTAGTTTTGTAAAAATTATTTCAATTATATATAATTAAGACCCCTGGTAGTAAGACATACAAATAAGAAAGTGTAAGGTTACAGTTAAAAAAAAATTATATCGATATGATATAAATATTCTGTGTCTACAAAAGTTTATGTTAATACTACCAGTAAATAATTAAAATTAGATGGATCAAATCTTTTAATAGCTTAAAAAGCTTCTCATCAGCATGAAGAGGTGTTAGGTTAGAATGTTTACTTTATTAACATTTTAATAATTAAAGACGATAGTAATAACCTTATCTTTTATCCAAAGCAGTTCAGTTAAGAACTAAATTCATCATAATTTGACGTCTATTCATGACTAATTATATACATAAACAGCTAGGTTAGACACTGCATTAATTCAAAACATAAATGCAATAGTGGTGGACATAACACAACCCATGTTTAGGACAAAAGTGATAGAATAGTTATATCCCTAATGCGAACTGGACTTAGGAAAGGAATATTATATATTGCTTTGAACCAAACAAACCTAACATATCATAGGATAGTTCGGTTTATCTTACTGAATGGACATAAGATATTTTTATGCTTTCTACTTTGTTAAGTACTTTTTAACATACAAAAAGTACTTTGCTTCCAAATAGGGCCAATGAACATATTATCATGAAAAATAGACCTAGATATCCTCGTTCAGAGGTACAGATATATCAAATGATGAAGAAACTAAAACACATAATATTAAACATTTTTTATTTTTAAACAAACTGTTTGTAAAATAATTTCTTGAAAGAAGACTTGAAAAAATTAATTTAGAGACATAGTTGCTGTGATCAATTTTTTAGGTATTGTTCACAAAATACAGTCCATTATTTTATGTTATATTTATACATGAAGAAATCATGGATTGGGTCTGTGTGTATAAGGTTTTGTAATGTAAATTTCTGTTTTTGATTGTATATTTCATTTTATTGATTTATCTTTAATTGATATAACAGGAAGAAAAGGAACTCACAGACATGGAAGTACATTTACATCGAACTAAAGCTTTATTAGGAGAAAAAATAATTAGATTAAAACATCTTGAATTGTCATTGGAACAGTTGTCACCTACTCCAACACACTTTTCTCCCTCAAATTCGTTATCAGAACCATCACATAGCTCAGGTTTTAGTGGAAGTGATGTGGATTCAGCTGCTTACGGTAAGAATTTTTTAGAAATTTATTTTTAGTAGGGATTCGGAGGCTTGGCAATACCCAATGGATATTAGGCTTATTTTGCAGTTCCTATACATAAAAGAGGGCTCACATATGAGGACCAGTATCAAGGATGCGGGTCCTCTATATCTTTAATCTAGAGGACCTGGTGGGATCAGACCTGCAGAACTATAAGGGCAAGTCAAAAATTATCTACACTTTCACCATAACACATTCAACATTGTCATACTGCCTTTCGATGTTCATTAAAATCAGTTATCATTGGGAATTCTTATGCAGTTAGAATGAGATTAAAAATAATTTGAAAAATAAGAACTACTGTTAAAGAAATTTGTTTTAGTACAAACTAGTTTAATACCCTTATCACCGACAGCTTTTTTATCACTGAAGTCACATATTCTGAATTTATTAAGACAGAGGGTTAGAAAATTGTATCTTCTATAATAGATGTATGGCAGAAAATTACTTGCCAATATATTAAACACATACTTTGAATTATTACCTAGTGGGAAATTATACAAGGGATATCTCTAAAGTAAAGACCACTGGGAAATTTCTCTCCTTAGGTTGGCATACCTGTGTTATTCATGGCCACACTAGTAATGTATACTCTGCATTGTTGTCACATTGTAATATGTTTGATTATGTGTGTACATTATAAAATGAATAGGAAAATCAATGTTGCCATCGACTGAAATACGTGGAATCATACGTCTTTTAAATCATCAAAACATTAAGCCAGCTGAAATTCATAGGTATTAGGTTTCTGTGTATGGTGATAATGTAATAAATAAAAGAAACGTCCGAAATTGTGTGAAAGGTTTAGAAATAACAGAATTAATGTGCATGATGAAGAACGTTCAGCAAGGGCTAGTTGAAACCCGTCAATGATGAAATCAGAAAAGATCATCACTCAACGATCTCAACCTAGGCGTTCTTTTCCCTTATGTTTCAAGAGCTGTTATCGGTTGCATTGTTCATCACCATTTAGGCTTCAGAAAGTTTTGTGCACGTTGGGTGCCGCACATCTTAACGAAACGTCACAAAAAATCCGAATGGGATCTGCTTTGGAATTTTTGATGCACTGCACAGAAAAAGGTGATGAGTTCCTTAATTCAATTATTAATGGAGATGAAACATGGATTTTGTATTATACGCCAGAGAGAAAACAGCAGTCAAGTGAATGGCGTCATCCTCAGTCACCAACCAGACCAACAAAGGTCAAACTACCACAGCCATTTGGATGCAATCCAATGGCCACAGTCTTATGGAATCAATTTGACATACTGTTGGTTGATTTTATGCCACGTGGAACACTATAAATGCAGAAGCCAGTTGCGAAATTCTATGTACAAGGCATGTTTTTAAAGTAAGTACCATTTTGAAATTTAATAAAACAAGTACACTATTCTTAACAATTTTTTTTTTACGTGAAAGCCTGTACTTAAATCTACTTTTCTACATAATTCCCACCAATATTAAGGTACTTGTATCGTGCAACCAGGTTTTGAACATCGTCATCATAGAAGTCTGCCGCTGATTTAATAACCACTGTAACACAGTCGCTTTGATATCGTCATCGTCATCATGGCGCTGACCACCCAAATGTTTCCTCAAATGCAGGAACAAGTGGTAGTCACTGGGCACTAGATCGGGGCTATATGGAGGATGATCAAGTTGTTCCCAGCCAAATGATTCAATGAGTTCTTGAGTTTGATTAGCCACATGTGGATGGGCATTGTCATGAAGCAAAAGGATCGCTTTACTCAGCATGCCACACCTTTGGATTACACGGCGCAGTTTTTTTAAGGTCTACAATACATTATAGAGTTTATTATGTCACCACAAGGCAAAAACTCCACCAGCAACACCACCTTCCTGTCCCAAAACACTATATACATGATTTTCTAGTCCGAAATTGTTTGCTTAAACTTCACTTTCTTAGGTGATGTTGAATGCTGTCATTCCGTGTATTGCTGCTTTGATTCCGGTGTAGTGTAAGTCACCCATGTTTCGTCGCCTGTGACAATTTGGCTTAAAAGATCATCACTCTTTACATTGTATCACTCAAGAAAAGTTAACACACTGCCTAAATGTTTGGTTTTGTGCACCTCAGTCAACATTTTCAGTACCCAGCATGAGCACAATTGTCAATAATTTAAGCATTCGGTCACAATTTCATAGACAACACTTCTTGAAACTTGAGGAAACTCTTCAGATAGCAAAGAAATCATAAAGTGTCTGTTCTCTCTCATTTTTTTGTCAACTTTCTGCACCAATTCTTCAGTAATGACAGAGGGTCATCCATTCCATTCCTCATTATGAACATTCTGGCAGCCATCTTTAAAAGCGTTAACCTATTTTCATACCATTCCATCGCTCATAATGTTTTCTTCATACACTTCACTGATCTGACAATGAATTTCAGCCACTTTCACACCTTTAGCACTAAGAAAACAAATCACACCACGTATTTCACAGTCGACAGGATTCTTGATCAATGAAGACATTTTAAATACTCACAAACAAACGTAAACACAGTTGAATATTTCCATAATGACATCTGTGGCTTGCCAACGGATGCAGGTACATCGTGCACATGTGTGGAATGCCGACCACAGCATAGCAGTGGTGGAATTTCAAAACAGTACTTTAAAAACACACCTTGTAAGTTACAGTGCGCCATTCAAAATTGGTGACGTAGGTGACTTACTGACGGTGTTGTCCTGATGCACGATAATGCACGTCCACATGTTGCATGTCCAACACGTGATTTACTGAGAACATTTGGATGGGAAATTTATGATCACCCACCATGTAGTTTGGACTTAGCTACTTCTGATTACCATTTGTCTAGAAAATTGAAAGAAGTTTTGAGTGATAAGCAATTCACAGGTGACGATGAACTTAAAAATACTCTTAATCAGTGGCTAAATGGACTGGCGGCAGAAGAATATGACAAGGATATATTGAAGCTGGTGTATCACTAAGATAAATGTTTTAAGTCTTGTGGTGATTTTATAGAGAAGAACTATAAGAGAAATAAAAAATATTTATAAAGTTTTCAGAATAAATCTTTTTACAATGAAAAGGTCTTTACTTTAGAGATAACATCTTGTATTTTATTAATTTTTTTACTAGATAATGTATAAAGTGATTATTATTAGCATATTAATAGTAAATATTTATTTTTATTATTAATAAATGCCATATTGTTTAGGTTCAATTTTCTTAAAATCTGGCACCATTGGTATTACACAATTTATATAAAAATAAAGTATCAACTTGCTAACAGTTGTGAGTATTGACTATCCATTCGCTTTCAGATTATTCCTGCATCATCAGGGATTACTGATTAATTATGAATTTTATAGTGTCCTTATAAATTTTTATAAATGGGAATTAAAATGAAAATAAAATTTAAAATTATGTTCATAACAGTTGATTATTGGTTGTCAATAGTTAAAGTAAGTTAAATAAGTACTATTGACAATCAACTGTTATGAACATAATAATTTTAAAGTTTATTTTCATCTTAATTCCCATTTATAAAAATTTATATGCACAACTATAAAATTCATAATTATTCAGTAAACCCTGATGATGGAGGAATAATATAGTCAACACTCATAATTGTTGGTAAGTGGATACGTTATTTTTATATAAATACCACATCATTTAACAAAGGATATGTATTACAAGAAATCCCTTTTCAAAAATATAAAATTGTAACATTACAAGACAGCAAGCAATATTTCCAGAAGATTATTTGGGGCAGAATTTACAAAAATTTTTAGAAAAAGAAATCAGCAAAATAGATTAAAAATTTAAGAAAAAAAATTCTAAATGACTTGACAAGATGAAAAGAAAGATGAGTGAAAGGGCAAAGAGTTTTTGGAAAAGAATTAAGTCTGGGCTTTGTAAATGTGATCCTTAGAGAGATATCTCAGATCGAGAGAGAAAAAAGAATCAGTTGTTAAACTTTTTAACAATATTGCAAGTAGAAGTAAAACCAGTGTTATCAAGAAGTTTCAAACACTTATTAAGTGTTTCTTATTATTAAGAACCACTCTCACCCTATCAAAATATCATTAAATATGTTCCATTGCATATGATCTTACCTTTACTGTTTTCAAATTAATAATGATTTAGCATCTTCATCATTCGCTACTAAAATACTTAGTATGAGGATCGTCCAGAAAGTAAAAGCTGTTTTTGTTTTGTAAATTGTATTGTATTACATAATAATCTATATTTTTTAAACTATTTTTCACATAATTACCTCCTAAGTTCAAGTGTTTGTCAAATTGTGATACCAGTTTTTTTTCCAAAGAAGAAGTCTTTTGCCAGTCCATTAAACCATTCTCGAACAGCAGTCTTGATGTCGTCTGCACTTTCATGTAACAGAGACCATGAATGAACAGGAAAGTTATCACTAAATTCATCTAATGTGAAATGCCGTTTTTCTTTAATATTTCTATCAATTTGCTCTTGCAGCTGTTCAATAATGAAAGTAGGATGTCCTAAGCATTGCTCATCAGAACAGATGTTTTCCCTGTCATGAATAAACGACACTATTTTCTTATGTTTTCTTCATTCATTACACTGTCATCATATACAACAGTAATTTGAAAATGAATTTCCACAGGACGAACACCTTGTGCATTCAAAAATCATATGATTGATTGTACGTCACAGTCGATTTATTTTTATTTTTTTCAATCTTTTTATTCATTATAAACACATAAAATCACTCCATAATATGCAGCTACAAATTTTTGTACAGCACTAGCAGTACAACTGAGACCAGTTGGCCTTAACCCACTGTTGTGTGACACTACACACATGCAATGCATAAATAGTTTTTACTTTCTGGACAGCCTTCATATTATAATAATTTGTTGTTCCAACACATTGTTGGTTTGTTTTTATAGAGCTCATTTCCTTTAACTGGAATAATATTAGAGATACCACTGATATAATTCAGCTTCAAACACAGTCTCTATTTCTTATTTTTAATATAAAATTAAACTTAAGATACATTTTTTCATAACTTTCCTTTTCCTGGGTGTTATATCTCTATTTTTGATTACATTATTAATTTTAGATGTGCTAAGTCCTATGTCAATAGTTATGTGATCTTTTATACCTGTACCAAACATGCATGTCACATTTTCTTATTGAAAATTATGAATAATTCAACCAACTCATGGTCAATATAGGCAGAATAATTTGTAATTCTATAGAAACATTTATTAAAAATCCAAAGTGAAACATAACAAATTATACCGATAGATATTTAAATTATTAGAATTGGTTTTGAGTCCATACTACTTGCTGTCAAAATATTTCTATTAGGTGTGCAGAGTAACTCTCCTTTGGGTCATTTAATAAGTTAATGTAAGGTATTCATTACAATTTGTACTCATCCCAAAATAAACATTCTAATCTTTCAATACTTATTCTAATAATGGTAAATCAGCAGCCGTAAAATTAATTTCTATATCCCAGCAAAAAATATTTTTGTTAATAAAAATTATTCATCATTTTAATGTATATATTTATGATATTTGAAAAATGGATTATAATTATTGTTGTTAAATAAATTCTCAATTATAAATCCATATTTCAGTTAACACTATAATATTAAGAAATTCATTTAAGCAATGCAACTCGGCCAGAAAAGAGTCAAAATCTGTTCAAATTATTTTGCATAACAAATTTAATATTATTTTCAAATCCTGAAACACTATCTGAATTCAAAAATTGTGTATTGACCAATGTGCTTAGATTATCAACACTAACAGTTTGTAATGTAAAGAAAAAAAATACAATTACAATAAATTACCAAGTAAATAAAAAAATATATATTAAAATAAAAATAAAATACAATTTCACAGCATTTCAAGATGATCTGTTACTTTATTTGATAACTTTGTAACTTTCGTATCTAACTTTTAGATCCAAAATTTTCTCTACAATATTTTTACCTGCTGTGACTTGTAAGTATCTGTATACTTCAGAATATTTAGTACTATGAGCTCCAACAAACTACCAGCCAAATAATAATTATTTATAGTTATATATATAATTATATATTATTATAATATATATAATTGTATATAGGATCAACTATAGATATTCCAATATGTTGGGTGAAAAAGATCTTGTGCACATCTCCTTTGTTTTAAAATTTCCTCTTTAACATTTTTTCAAACAAACTTTGTTGAAAGTTTTATTTTATTCATGAGATATTATACACCATGAATAGGCCAAACTGTGATCAATGAATCTTACATTGATATCCTTCATTGTCTTTAGAATGCTCAGGAAAAACATTCTGAAATGAAAACAAACATGCAGGTTGTTTTACATGTAGATATATCATTATGCAATGTAGCATGGATTGTCCCCTCGAACTTTCCTGACTCAATACTACTTGATTTCTACTTTTCTCCCCATTTAAAATAACACTATAAGGAAAGCAATGCAAGCAGATAGTTTATATCAGTGAATTAATAAAGCAACTAAGGATTTTTCTAAGAATCAGTTCCAGGAATGTTTCAAAAATTTCATTACTTTGAAAAATGTGTAACCACTAAAGATAAATATATTGAAAAAAATATAATGTAAAACATTTTTATTGAATATAGTTTTAATAAAATAAACTGTGTCTGAAAAATATGAAAGTTGCAGCATCAGTATAGAGTTATTTTTTGCTAAATAATCACAAATTAATAGTGAAATGTGAGCTGGAACATTATTGTGGTGCAAAAACCAAGAATTGTTTGCTTACATTCATGGTTGTTTTCTTTAGACTGCCTGACTGCCTCATGTAAATTTGCAAAGTAATACTATTTGTTGACTGTACAACCTTATAGTAAAAAAATTCATAATGATGCCATTGTATAAAAAAAAAAAAAAAAAAAAAAAAAATAGTAAGAGAACCCCAACATTTGATTAAACTTGGAGTGATTTTTTCTGTCTTGGTTCATCAGGAAGCTACCATTGGGATAATTGGACCTTCCTTTCAATATTGTAATAGTACATCCACATTTCATCACCTGTTATAATGACACATTTGAGTCAGATTCTGAGTCATTAATGATGTCAGCTATTGTTGGGTGATGTTGCTTTTGTTAAAAATTCAACAGATTTGGGAAAACTTTTGCCGCTTCTGATACCCAAAATGTCAGTCAAAATTATGTAAGAGTCACACCTCTTCAGCAGCTTCTTTAACAGTGATTCCACAATTATTGACTACAATGTCTTTTATTGGTTGTTGATGTGTTAGGATCCAACCACTTTGTCGTTTTCAGTCACCTTAAAACCATTTGTATCACTCATAAATCCTTGGTGCCGACGTAAAATCATCAGCCAAAAGCCTTCAGTGCTTCATCACCACTTCGGTGCACTTTTCTTTTTTTTTAAAGCAGATCCTTTCCTTTGTCATTTAAACAAAATAAATCACCACTTGTGATAAAATAATTACTCAATTCCCAAATTTTAAGTATCTAATATGACCAAAAATATTGATGTACATTGTAGACAGTCCTGCCACTGCATAAGAAAAATACAAACTCAATTGAAAAAATGTAGCACACAAGACTAAAAAATTCTGATTACTTTTTTATCACATTTGGTGTGTGTGTATATATATTTTTTTTAAATTAATTTTATATCATTCCTTTTTTTAGCCAAAATAAACAGCCGTCCTCAATGTTATTGGACTGATGCATCATTTAATGTTCTGCAGAGTCTTGAAAACATTAATTGTGAAATTAGAGAAATATGGACAATTCTTGGAAAGCAGCAGATTCCAGGTAAATGTGTAATAACTATTTTTAATAATGGGTTTTTTTATGATATTCCTACAAACAAAACTTCCGATGACAGTAACTTATTTTTATAGTTTAACAACAATAATATACCGTAGTTGTCATACCTTATAATATACCTTAGTTGTCATCAGCTTTGTTAGCTGTCCTCGAAACTGCAAAAATGTCTTTAAGTGTAATTAAACAGTCAGAAATACTGAATAAATCTGCAAAAGCTTGGATAAACTCAAAAATAGGTTGTTAAAAGATACATAAATGAAAATAAACAAAACAAAGAAATTTACTATGTACTTCACTGTATAGAAAACTCCATATTTTAATAAAAATCTTAAAAAAAAAGATTGTATCTCAATTTCTCACTTTGGTCCAAAGTTTCAAAATGGTCAAATAACATCTTTTGACTGTTATGCATGACCAGTAACATTATGGAACCCCTTTGTACATAATGTATAGTATCTCAGTTATTTAATAGCAATTTTGTGTACTGTTCTTTGTAAAATGTCTGGAAATTAAATTTGATTCATCAGTGTTCTTGAACTTTTGATTCATTTGTTCAACAGTTTCTTTCCTCAGGCCCTCTTCTTCTTTCATCATCATTCATTCATTCATTCTCAAATGAAGGGCTTTGCTAACCTTACAACATTTCCACTTTATTTTCCTTTCAGTATTACTTTAGACTCAAAAATCTCTGACATTCAATGTAAAATTTGACAGTATTTAAGACTTTTAGCTTTGAGATTCTGAAAAAATTTGAGTTCTTAACCAGTTGATTTGTTTAAAGTTAAGATAGCATTACTCTCACAGGAAAGCAAATTACAATTAATTACTAACATGACATTTGATAGATACCAATTTGATTGATTGAATCTGTTGCACTTGGGCAATCATACTGTTGCTGATTACTTTTTATTAGCACCTTGCCCTTACTTATGGCATACATCTCTCAGTTTCCATCTTTGTAAGTTTTCTGATATTTAATGGCCTATAATCATAGTACTTAAAACTCTTTAAAATGTAAATAAATTCAAGCAAAGATTAAAGATTAATTTTCTGTAAAAGTATATATTAATATGTATAATTTAACAGGAACAATAACTCCAGTACTGGAGCCCTGTAAGGATTGTGTGATGTCATGCATTTCATACCGCCAGAGATCAAACAAAACATTGTAAAATTTAGACAGTTTAAATTTATAGGTAATTTATTAATACTTGAAAAAATGTAAACATACAAATTTTTTTATCTAATGGTTAAATGTTTTAATTTATTTTTATATGTTCTTTTTTTGTTATGAACATAAAATTTTTGAATTTAGAAAGTTAAATTTTCAGGACGTTTACAATCACTAAACAGAGAAGTAAATAAGCATGCAGTTGTGTAAGAATAGAAACATAAAATATAGAGAAAACTGATAATGTTAAAAGAGTTATCATTGAGTTGGATGCTGACTGTGATAGGGAGAACATCATCTATTAATGTGATTCGATTCTTTATTTTCATAAATGTAGAGTGTAGAAATAGCATCAAAGATATACAGTTGTACAGTTAAAAGGGTGCAACTATAAATACATGTGTAGAATTCAAAAACCACTTCTCCAGTTTAGAAACACCCTCTGTGTAAAAGGGTTTCTGTTTTAGCCATTGGTGTAGCTTGTTCTTGAATGTCTTTGGTGCTTAATTTTTCATGTCATCTGGCAGGTTGTGTATAGTACTCCCTTGTACTTGGAGTAGAGGCTCAGGCAGTGTATGGCAGCATAAATTTTGTTGAGTTGCATGTGTTGAGGGTGATGGGCATCTCTGAACCTGTTCTGTGGAGATGGTATCTAGTACAACATCACTGGTACATAATGGCACCACTGTTAGTATCTAAGCTCCTTGAAAGCTGTCCTGCAACTCTCCTGGTAGTCAAGGCCTGCCAGGCACTTGATTGTTTTTAATTTGTTGAATCATGACTCTCTGTGTGGGAACTATCAAGATATTTAGTTGTGTGTTCTGAAAGAGCCTTGAGCTCTGTAGTCTTTCCTGAGCCTTTCGTTCTAGATTATAGAGTACATATACAATTTTTTCGCATTTAAGAGTAGGTCATTTTCATTGCAGTATGTTTTGGCTGTGTTGTAGGCTGCTTGTGTATCACTATTTAGTTGGGCTGTTTCCTTTTACTGTTAAGGGTATTTTTTTTTGCGTTGACTGTGAAGTGAAAAAACGAAACTGCTCCAGTGTGTTCTGTTGGTATTAATGCTGATTTCCTGAAAGTTTCATGCATTTCTGTGCAAAAATTAGCAAGGCTTTTATAAGAAAACTATGAATTTATATGAACTATTAAATACAGTTTGCTATTTACTTACAACCATTTCTATTTGTTTATTGACCTTGAATATTATTTACTGGTTTTACTTGCCTTACTGTAATCTCCAATGCACGATATAAATTGCCTTTTAGTGCAAAAGGTAAAATAATACCACAGAAAATCATTGCTAATAAAATAAATTTTTCTCGATTAAGAAAGTACTTATTTAATAATGAAATAAGCAAAATTACTGGAATTTTGATTGATATAAAACTCAGTTTTAAAATTTAAAGAAAGAAATTGAGTTATCAGTCAGAGTAACTAATTTAATTAACAATTTATCAAAGAGATTGAATTTTCAAAAATTACATTATCAATAATGTTGAATCAGATGATTTAAATTTTACAAAAAGATTGGGTAAAAAAATAAATAATGATCTGAATAATAATAAAATGGCTGGCACCATGCAATCACACAAAGCAATATCTCCTGATAAATATTTTAAGTGTCTCCTGTTGAAAATATTTATTAGAGTAGTGACGATATTAAAAAAAAACCTAAAATTTTTCTTTTGATTGTCTTTGTTATCTGTGAAGAATATACATCTTGATCCCTCAATTATAAGTATGGAATAGTTGCTTTGTGTCAAGCTAGAGAAGGCTCTATTAACATGTTAAATGTAATTTATTAAAAAAAAATGGTTTAAATAGATGCTATTTTGTAATCAAAGATTCCTCTCTGAAGAACTGTATCAAGCAGCTCAATTATATAGTATTAGAAAAATATTTTGTAACATTTAGACCGATCAAAATAACTCATTTAGAACGAAAAAAAATTTTATTACCTAGACTTTTATAAGTGGAAATGGTAAAGGGGCTTATAATAAACATTAAAAAAAAGTAAATGCATGAGTGGGGGTTGTGAATGGTTGATTTTGGTGAGTTGGGGGTTAAAAAAAAATTTTCCAATATAAAAGTTGTAGTTCATGCTTGTTGTAGATTTGATGAAGAGAAGAGAAGGACTGTTGCAGTTACTCTATTCTCTATTTACTGTATTCTCTAAATTGACATTACTTGATGAATTTTTGCCTCCCTCATAATTTGTTGATATCTTCTCCCATGTTGTCATTCTCCCTTTTTTCAAGCCTTTATTTTTCCATGAAATATATTCTTGGGTGATCTCTTGGCATCTTACTGAGGAATTGTTTGTGATTTGAGGTCATGTATAAATCATGCTGTTTTATCATTTCCACTTATTCTCCAATAAGTTTTCTTATTGTTTCCATTGCTCTTAAAGCCTTCCTTTTCTCAACATTTCTCTCCACTTATACTAAGTTCCTCCAAGCTTATAAACCATAAGACACTTTTTTTTTGTAGTTTTTGGTTTTCATTACTTTCTGTTCTTTGTTGATCTTTTCACTTCAATATAATTAATATATATCAGCTGTTTTTTTAAATGCCAACCTTTCTCTTCCTCTATAACGTGTACGCATTATACATCCCTTTGGACCCAAATTAGCTGAAACTGGATGTCGTAATAAATTATCTATCAACCTATTCGGATCTTTCTAAGACTATCATAAACTTACCTCTTCTAGTCTTCTAAGTCTTCTAGTCGAAATAGAAAAAAACTTTATTATAACAAAATAAACTTATATATTTATATATATGCTATTTTTCTACATATTCACCATTCACTGCAGTACATTTTTTATATTGACTTACCAGCTTCATTATTCCATTACTGAAGAATTCTCCTGCCTGTGATTTAAACCAATTAATTACTCTGTGTCGCAATTCCTCATCATCTTCAAACTTCTGCGATGCAAGCCATTGTTTTAAATGGAGAAAAAGGTAATAATCACTCTGTGCAAGATCCAGACTGTAGGGCAGATGTTTGAAAATTTTCCAACAAAATCATCAAATTGTTCAGTGGTTTTGTTTACCATGTGAGATTGGGCGTCATTGTGTAGAAACAAAATCCCATCGGTTAGCTTTCCACGCCTTTTGTTTTGAATTGAACATCTAAGTTTTGTAAGCATCTCACAGTACACATCAGTTCAGTGGAACAGTTGTTCTACGTTCAAGAAATGCAATCAGCGTCCTAAAAAACCATAGTAGGCGTAAGCTTTTTCATTGAACTTTCTTGCTTAAACTTTTTGGGTTTTGGGGATGATGAATGCTGCCATAGCATTGATTGCTGCTTTGTCTCAAGATTTGAATAAGATATCCACGTTTCATCGCTGGTAACGTATTTCTATAAATCATCACCATCATTTTCATAGCGTCTCAAAAATGTTTGAGCTACAGCAAGACTGTTTTCTTTGTTTGTTTCTGTCAACATTTTAGGTACCCATCTGGAACACAGTTTTCTGTAACTCAGTTTTTCAGTTAAAATGTTATATATACTTTTAGTCGCTTATTAATGGTTTTGTGTAATTTTTTTTTAGAGTTGAGTCCACCACCTCCATTGCAGCTTTACGATTATCATCCAACTGATTCATCCAAAATGATTACGGATCAGTATTATATTAGAGCACAAACTGCTGATATCGCCGATCGAACACGAGGATTACGTGACTGGTTAACTAAAACTAGTAAGCCGCATGTACCGACTACTCACTAGCCATTTATTAAAAATTTACTATATTGTTAATTATTCCAACTTCATTGTAGTTTGTAGAATATTAATAATTATTATTTAGATAATCGATACTATTTTATGTAATCATATTTTTACTAGTCATTATTAACAAATTACTACTCTATAAATTTAGCCAAATATTAGTATTTTGATCTCGTAAATATTATTATACTACTTAGTATCTGTGATTCCAGTAAAAAAAGAATATATATTTGTTTATGTGTATATTTACTCAAATAATCTAGTTGTTACTAATTAGCCAAAGGTGAAATAATGAACTTAAATGATTAATTAGGAATCGTTCAATCTTAATTTTATTTTTTTTTTTTTATTTACTCAGGTTTTATTTATTTTTGGACCTTTTTTTTTATTTTTTTATGTAAGGGTAGTCTTTTTATTATAACAATTTAATTGAAAGGGATTATAAAAAAAATATATTTTGTTGTACGTGTAGTTCTTTTGTAATACTTTGTTTAAATATATTGTCTTTATACATTTTTATTATTTTTTTATGTGTAATAGATAAAGTTTATATTCAGTGATAATTAATTTATTATAATAAAGAAGTCCTCCTCTATGAATCATGAGACCTTGCCGTTGGTGAGGGGGCTTGAGTGCTCAGGGATACAGAGTAGCTGGACCGAAGGTGCAACCATATCGGAGAGGTATCTGTTGAGAGCCAGACTAAGGAATGATTCCTGAAAGAGGGCAGCAGCTCTTTCAGTAGTTGTTAGGGGCGTGAGTCAGGACGACTTAAACGGCCGTATCAACATCACTCAGTCCTCTGAGTACTGCGCAGCTGAAAGCAATGGAAAACTACAGCTGCTTTTTTTCCAAGAAAATGTGGCTCTGCATTTTCACATAGCAATAATGGAGGCGCCTTCCTTGGTAAAATATTCCGGAGGTAAAATAGTCCCCCGTTCGGATCTCCGGGTGGGGACTACTAAGGAAGGGGTCTCCAGAAAATTAAAAAATAACATTCTACGAGTCGGAGCGTGGAATGTTAGAAGCTTGAAAAAGGTTGGTAGGCTAGAAAATTTAAAAAGGGAAATGGGTAGGACAAATGTGGATATAGTAGGAATTAGTGAGGTTCGGTGGGAAGAGGAAGGCGACTTTTGGTCAGGTGATTTTAGAGTAATTAACTCAGCGTCAAATAATGGGCAGGCAGGAGTAGGTTTCGTGATGAACAAGAAGATAGGGAGGAGAGTGGAGTATTTCAAAACGCATAGCGATAGAATCATTGTAATAAGGATAAAATCAAAACCTAAACCGACAACGATTGTTAACGTCTATATGCCTACAAGCGCCCATGATGATGATGAGGTAGAGTGTGTATACGAAGAGATTGATGAAGCAATTAAACACGTAAAAGGAGATGAAAATTTAATAATAGTTGGAGATTGGAATGCAAGCATTGGAAAAGGCAAGGAAAGAAATATAGTGGGTGAATACGGGCTGGGCAAAAGGAATGAAAGAGGGGACCGACTTATAGAATTTTGCACAAAGTATAATTTAGTAATTGCCAACACCCAATTTAAAAATCATAATAGAAGAATATACACTTGGAAAAAGCCAGGCGATACTGGAAGGTATCAGATAGATTATATCATGGTTAAGCAAAGATTTAGAAATCAACTCGTTGACTGCAAAACTTACCCTGGAGCAGACATTGATAGCGATCATAATTTCGTGATAATGAAATGTAGATTGGGGTTTAAAAACCTGAAGAAAAGGTGTCAGATGAATCGGTGGAATTTAGAGAAGCTTGAGGAAGAGGAGGTAAAGAAGATTTTTGAGGAGGACATCGCAAGAGGTCTGAGTAAAAAAGATAAGGTAGAAAATGTAGAAGAAGAATGGGAGAATGTTAAAAAGGAAATTCTTAAATCAGCAGAAGCAAACTTAGGCGGAATAAAGAGAACCGGTAGAAAACCTTGGGTTTCAGACGATATATTGCAGCTGATGGATGAACGTAGAAAATATAAGAATGCTAGTGATGAAGAAAGTAAAAGGAACTATCGGAAATTAAGAAATGCTATAAACAGGAAGTGCAAACTGGTGAAAGAAGAGTGGATTAAAGAAAAGTGTTCAGAAGTGGAAAGAGAAATGAACATTGGTAAAATAGACGTAGCATACAGGAAAGTTAAGGAAAATTTTGGGGTACATAAATTAAAATCTAATAATGTGTTAAACAAAGATGGTACACCAATATATAATACGAAAGGTAAAGTCGATAGATGGGTGGAATATATTGAAGAGTTATACGGAGGAAATGAATTAGAAAATGGTGTTATAGAGGAAGAAGAGGAAGTTGAGGAGGATGAAATGGGAGAAACAATACTGAGATCTGAATTTAAGAGAGCATTAAAAGATTTAAATGGCAGAAAGGCTCCTGGAATAGACGGAATACCTGTAGAATTACTGCGCAGTGCAGGTGAGGAAGCGATTGATAGATTATACAAACTGGTGTGTAATATTTATGAAAATGGGGAATTTCCATCAGACTTCAAAAAAAGTGTTATAGTTATGATACCAAAGAAAGCAGGGGCAGATAAATGTGAAGAATACAGAACAATTAGTTTAACTAGTCATGCATCAAAAATCTTAACTAGAATTTTATACAGAAGAATTGAGAGGAGAGTGGAAGAAGTGTTAGGAGAAGACCAATTTGGTTTCAGGAAAAGTATAGGGACAAGGGAAGCAATTTTAGGCCTCAGATTAATAGTAGAAGGAAGATTAAAGAAAAACAAACTAACATACTTGGCATTTATAGACCTAGAAAAGGCTTTCGATAACGTAGACTGGAATAAAATGTTCAGCATTTTAAAAAAATTAGGGTTTAAATACAGAGATAGAAGAACAATTGCTAACATGTACAGGAACCAAACAGCAACAATAACAATTGAAGAACATAAGAAAGAAGCCCTAATAAGAAAGGGAGTCCGACAAGGATGTTCCCTATCTCCGTTACTTTTTAATCTTTACATGGAACTAGCAGTTAATGATGTTAAAGAACAATTTAGATTCGGAGTAACAGTACAAGGTGAAAAGATAAAGATGCTACGATTTGCTGATGATATAGTAATTCTAGCCGAGAGTAAAAAGGATTTAGAAGAAACAATGAACGGCATAGATGAAGTCCTACGCAAGAACTATCTCATGAAAATAAACAAGAAGAAAACAAAAGTAATGAAATGTAGTAGAAATAACAAAGATGGACCGCTGAATGTGAAAATAGGAGGAGAAAAGATTATGGAGGTAGAAGAATTTTGTTATTTGCGAAGTAAAATTACTAAAGATGGACGAAGCAGGAGCAATATAAAATGCCGAATAGCACAAGCTAAACTAGCCTTCAGTAAGAAATATAATTTGTTTACATCAAAAATTAATTTAAATGTCAGGAAAAGATTTTTGAAAGTGTATGTTTGGAGTGTCGCTTTATATGGAAGTGAAACTTGGACAATCGGAGTATCTGAGAAGAAAAGATTAGAAGCTTTTGAAATGTTGTGCTATAGGAGAATGTTAAAAATCAGATGGGTGGATAAAGTGACAAATGAAGAGGTATTGCGGCAAATAGATGAAGAAAGAAGCATTTGGAAAAATATAGTTAAAAGAAGAGACAGACTTATAGGCCACATACTAAGGCATCCTGGAATAGTCGCTTTAATATTAGAAGGACAGGTAGAAGGAAAAAATTGTGTAGGCAGGCCACGTTTGGAGTATGTAAAACAAATTGTTGGGGATGTAGGATGTAGAGGGTATACTGAAATGAAACGACTAGCACTAGATAGGGAATCTTGGAGAGCTGCATCAAACCAGTCAAATGACTGAAGACAAAAAAAAAAAAAAAATAAAGAAGTATTTAACTTATCACAATTTGGTTATTTAAATTTTCAAATAATAAAAATATATATTTAAAAATAGAAAGAGCTAGATTTCTTAATCATTTTTACTTGTGTATAGATTTTTTGTGATTACCTTCAATTGTTCCTTAAATAAGATCTTGCTGAATTTTTAAGATCCTATTGATAAGGTTCTTCCTGCTGAAAATTGTCGTATAAATGTATAAAGAATCATGAAAATTGGTTTTAAGTTAGGTTTTTTCACAAGTAAAATTATACGTTAATGTCCTCGTTGAAAAATTCTGTTCCAAAAAGAAACTTATCTGGAATATCATTTTGTCATTATTTACCTTTATATCTAAATAATAATCTTGTTCTATATACTTAGCCGACTGAATGTTCAAAGTGGATCGATGAAAATCCAGTTAATTTTTAATATTTTTCAACATGTTAACATTTTCCTCAGTATGTAAGTAATTTTATTTAATTTATTGAAAAAATTTTGTTGAAGGTCAAAAGCTTTATATAAACTTTTCACATATACAGCTAGCCTGCCAGTTGTAGTCATAAAATATTAATCTAGCTTTGTTTTCTCATTATGGGTCTATAATTCTACAATTCTCTTTTATAATTATTGGTCTATAATTTGTATTATTTGAGAGTACTTAAGATAAGTTTTATCTGTCTCTCTGTTTTGGAAAATACTGCTGTTTTTGTTCCATTTCTTAAAATAATTTTTCCATTAATGATTTATTTTTTCTCTCACATTTAAGAGATCTCTGCTTCAACAGAACATTTTATCCGGAAATTAAATTAAATCTATGATTATGAAATTAAGCTGATATAAAATAAATCTCAACAACTGAGATGATAAACTTACCTATCTACATTTTTAATATTTTAATTATGGTTTCAATTTAATTTTCACGTTAGATATTCTGATGAAATAGAAATTTCTACAAAATGCTTAATACAGGGGAGGATAATTCTGCTGCTAGGATGCAAGTGCTGCATTGTTTTTTAACATTGAAATATATTTAATATTTAAAGAAGGTTTAATTAAATTAAATATATCTATTAAGATGCATAAATCCAAGCATTGTTTATATTTATGAAATTACATATCTTTCTAGAAATTTGAATAATGTTATTAAAGAGCATGAAGATTTTTCTTTTTTTAATATTAAGTTTTAGTAGATATCTATTGAGATTAAGAAGTAGATTCCATTTTACCTAGTATTATTTTAAAATAATAGAGAATTATTTTGAAAGCAGTATTTTTTTAAATTTAGCTTTGAAATCCCTGAATAGAATTTTTATGACAGATTTTAGTAGAATATCAAGGAGTTGCTTCTTCCATTTAAAAATGTAAGTAAATTAAGAGGATAAATTTTTTATAAATATTAATCTTAATTACATTTTATCATGACTTTTTTACTGGCCAGATCACAGTCTTAAATGTAGCACTCTATTGCTTTATCCCAAATAAATTTTATATTTCAGCCAAGAAAGGTAGAAAAAATGAACACAATTGAATAATGTAAACTGGAACTCTGTTAACTTTAAACCTGTGTTATTTATTTATTTCACTTGTTAGTATGAAATGTATCATAAGTGCTGATGTTCTATGTATACCTTTTTATAACATATATAAACATCGTAGGTGTGGCTCTTACAATAATTGTCTAGTATTTTTAAAATAACTGTGGAACTATACACTGTCTCAAAACTACAGTTTTATGATATTTGACAGTTAAACATTTATGTAGCAGCTACCGAAACCTTAATAGAAAATTAATTATTGCTTCTTAATACGTAAGAATTTTAGTTTTATTTATTTGTATGTATTCAGATGATTTTAAATAGTTTTTCAAACTTTGGGACCTGATTTGTTATTGTTTAATATGTTACTATGTATCTTTAGCAGACCTAGCCTCTTGCTGTAAAACTAAAAATGACTTAGGTGTCAATTACTGTTAGTAATTGTGCTTTAGTAATTGTGCTGTTAAAGCACAATTACTAACAGCACAACATAACTTCAGAGGGATTTAGCAACGACAGACCGAAAATCACTCAACAAAAAAAAGGTAAACAGAAGTAACAAAAGCATAAAAATCTTTGTGGTCATAGTCTTATTATGAAATACTGAATACATTATTTAGGAATGGTGCTTGGTTTAAACTCTAAAACAGAATTCTGTGAACGTAATAATAATTATTTTGGAGGTAGTTCAGAACCTTTATTACCAGATTGCAGTCATATTTCTTTTACTTTCGTGTCTTGATAGCTCTAGAAAAGAAAGTATATGCTAGATCGTGGACACTGGTATTAATTGGTGGTTGGGGATTTCAATTAACTACACATCTCAGGAACGGTCTCAGGTCGACAGTTTGGGCATATGAGGTTTTTACTGGATCTTGATGTTTTGACACCTAAGGAACCCAAAAACCAGATGAGAATTTTTCAGATGTTAATGTTTCATATGTATCTGTGTTTGGTGTTTGCCTCTAAATCACCTTTACCTCCAGAACTACTGGAGCGATATTGACCAAACTTTGTCAGATTACTTCTATATATGAGGCATTGATCTGATTAAATTTTCAATGTAAAAGGTCAAGGGGGTGAGGCTGTAGAGCAAGGTCTCCCTCGGTATCTCGAGATTTCACCTAATCAAGGTCGTATTTTCCTTAGGCACATTTGTTAACAATTAGAAAATAACAATATTTGCAAAATCTCACCCCACCCCAAAAAATGCTGCTATGTTGTGACATCACAGGTTAGCATGCCCCGTTGGTAACAATATATAAATATTTATATAATTATGGTTTTCCACTTACCAATATGCCTAAATAGAAAACATGTTCAAGCACTTTCAGAGATTACTACTCCATCCTCAGGAACAATGTTAATGTACTTCATAAATGTTTACTTCACATATCAGTAATTTTAATGAAATAAATTTTAAAATAAATATAACAGTAAGAAGGTCACATGTGATCTTAATGACATATGAGTAATAAACATATAATTTCATTATTTTAACTCCTTGACGATCAATTGTTATATTTATTTTAAGATTTAATTAGAATTATTCATATTTTCATTATAATTAAGTATATTATCATTGTTCCTGAGGATGGAGTAATAATCTCTGAAAATGCTTGAACATATTTTCTATTTATGAATGTTGGTAAGTGGAAATCATAATTATATAAATATTCAAAGTGTAAAAAAGTAACTCAGTCTGGCTGGGTCTTGAACTCGATTGCCAGATTGACTTGGTACCTGGTGCATTAAGCCTCACAGTTATACCAGTCTGCCAACCGTATAAGTAAAATTTGTTCTATGTAAGTTGTGAAATTACATTAGTTTACTCAGTGCCGACCATCGCTGCTAGTATTACCATACCCACGCAAATTAAATACAGTATGCGTGCGCGCTTTAGTTAGAATAATTGAATTAAATAAACAAAAAAATATTATATTTAAAATAAAATTATAAATATTTTAAATTAAGTTGTTTGTGTAAGCTCTACATCAGAAACAACCCACAGTTGTAGGACTTTACTGGAATGTGGCTGTAGCTGTGTGATGGGAAAGTCCTGCAACTGTGGTGTCAGCTTTTATTTTGTAAACTTTCAGTTTATTGTTGCATAAAGCCATTAGAATTCTTGTCTGGCATTTTCTATACCATAAATTGTTTTTCTTTCATTTTTTTACTGAAACAATATGACTGGTATCTTATATAGAATCCCATAAACATCAAAATGTATCACCCTTTCCACTTTCATCAATCAAATCTTAATAGTTTGGATACTGTGTACCTCCTAAAAAATTCATTATTATACCATTATGCATTCCAAGGGTTATAATTTGTTTTACTTTTTAAAACTATTATTTTTTTCCTTTTTAAGATAAACCTTAAAAACCCTGTATCAAAACAACTCAAACTGACTAATACCCAATTTTAAAATTAAATAATGAGGCAGAAATCATTGAATTAAATCAAAATGTATTTTATTCAAAAGTAAACCTTATATTGTTGCAGCAAGTGACAGGATCAAATGATTTATATAATGTCTGAAGTCTTCATTTGGTTTGTCCTTGATTTGATATCACATTTCATTAGATGTCTTCAACATCATCAAAAGTCTTAAAGTGTGTCTTTTTGATATCAACTGTAAATTTAATTTTGAAAACAAAAAGTTTTCATAAGGAGGAAAATATGTAGGGTAGGTGGATGCTTAAGCATTTTCACTGTTTTCATGCTAAAAATTCCTTATGACTGTTATCCAGTGAACCAATGTATTGCCATCATAAAGCAGGAAGGAGTGTACGGTGCCGAGTGATCGGGCCAGTTGTATGAATTTTCTTCTATAAATGTTTCAAAAATCTGAAATAGAAATACCAGAGACAATTTTCCCTTCAGAGACAAATTTGTTGTGAATAATACTTTGTTGTCATAATACATATAAACATCGCCATTTTCTTTGACTTTTGAAGACAAGTTTTTGTGCCTTTCAGTTATTCTGGTGATTTCCATTCAGCACTGACATTTAATTACAGGATCATAATGAAAACAGTGAAGGATGTGTGTTCTACACAATCATCTTTTTCATCATCTGACAAGGAATGCAGCACAAACTTGAAAGCAACCTTCTTGTCTGTAACGTTTCATTGATAATATTCTTTTAAGATTTACAGATTGTCTTCATTAACCCCATAATCATTTGCAATCATTCTCATATTCCCCACTGATCTTCTCCTGAATCTGTTCTATAGCTTTGGAAACAAGTTCCTCTGTGTAGGAAATATCTGGACCTAACTTAATCTTAAAATGTTTTGTTAATGCTTTTGAATCGTACAAATGATCTGCAAAAAATAAAAATATATTCTCATAGGCTTTCCACATGGTTTTGGATGTTTTTTTCTGAATAAATCAAAATGATATTCCATTTCTGTTGCACAGCACTAATATTACTAAGGCTTCCCATTCTCTACATATTTGTCTTCGACTCGCTTAGTTTATTGTCATGCAGTGTCTCCAACTACAGATGAAGTATAGCTCTGTAGATAATATATATATATATATATATATGTTGATCTGAGATGGCATATCTCTGTCCTAGATGGCATTTTTATCTTGATCAATTTAGTCCATCTTATTATGTAATTGTTAGATTATAATATTCAAGATGTTTACAGAATAGGAAGCATCTTCAAACAATACCATCATGTATATTATTATATTCATGTACAACATTATATTTTTATTGCTAGAAATAATTGGATTTTTTTTCATGATGAGAGACTAAGGAAAAATGCTAGCTGATCTCAGTGGCGGAGTAGTGTCTTATCTCTGCCTTTCATCCGGAGGTCCCAGGTTCAAATCCCAATCAGGGATAGCATTTTTCACATGCTACAAAATTCATTTATCTTCTAGTAACAGTAAGAGGTTGTAAGCCTGTTGTTACTGTGTACATAAATAAATTAAGTCCTTTATATACAATTTTTTTTAGACAGAAATGTTTTATATCAATAAAAAATAATTTTTGACACTTTCCTTGGAATAAAGATTTTGAGGTTGAATATGTTTTATCACACAAAGTATTTTATGAATTTATTCTTTTATTATTAGTATCTCTAACATTCTTTTTATTCCTATTAGGTAATTTATTACAATAATTGAAGAAAAAAAACAGTGATAAAATCATTCATTAGAAACCATGTATAAATATGAAAATGTGTTTTTTTAATTATTTAAAATTTGCAATTTCTTTTATTATTTTGTGATAAGATTTATGGAGTACATATGTGTAAGATGATGTGTAAGATGATCACTTATAAAATTTATTACTGGGATTACTCAGCCATTAATAATTTAATTTAGAAATTAATTTATTAATGTTAATCATTATTTTAATTCTGAAAATAATTTGTAGGTTTTTTAATTTTTTGTTTTTTAAGAAGTTATAATTTGATTTTTAATTTACCTGATCTAACATATTGTTTGATCGACTGATATTTTTAATTTGATTTTATTACATGTTTATTGTGAGGTTAGTTTTTATGGGTAGATTGTTTACAGTTCTCATAAAATAATATATAAATAAATACTTCTCATTGCAAAGTACACCATTTAAAATGCGGAAGAAATGTTGCTATCATGTATCATGTTGTTCCTGGTAAATCAAGGAAGGTTATTTTATATTATAATTGACGACAGCAAAATCAATTAGAATGTAATTACTGTTAATCTGAACTTAGAATCAAACAGTGTATGACAGTAGTTATGACATCAATGCATCGATGAGAAAAGCAGTCGCAACTTTTTTTTTCTCTCTTAAGTAGTGGGGAAAGCATCAAACATCAGTATTTTGATAAGTCCCACCTTCAGTCTTTTAATGAATATTTTAAACTTAAACAAAAATTTGTGTTGATATAGCAGCAATTTCCTTTAATTTAATAAAACTGCAGATCAGATAGTCATTACCTGTTATTTATTTGTAGTCTTATGATTATTTATCTATTGCAATTGACTAGATTTTATTTAAATCTATTTTATAATTTTACCAGATGTATTAGATCCTCAAATTAATAAATTTAAATTTACTTCTTATCTGGTAAATCTTCCAACTAGCAAATGATATTTTGAGTCTGTTATATAATTTTATGTATAATAAAAAATCATCTACATCCAGAAACATTTAGTTTTCTATATGTATATTTCAAGAACAAATTGTAGTATTTTAATAAAATTTGGTATTCATGTTTAATCCACTGGCTTTCTCTTAGAAATAAATTTGGATATTTTATATTTTCAGATGTCAGAAGGACCACTCAATTAATTCTGAAACTATATCAAAATATTTATTTTTATTTATTCCTTATTTGTATCTTTTCAACTAGTGAACAATAAGCATATGTAATATCAAAATATTATAACCCTTTTTATACACCCGATCAACAACATAAATTCAATTTCAAAAATGTAATGAGCATATACGAGTGAAAAGTTTCTATTTCTTCAAATGCAAAGTAATTCAAAATATTTTCTCCACAAAGGGCCATCATTAGAGGTCGCACATAGTGATGATGACTTTCAAAACAAATGAATCAGGGCAGTAAATGATGAAAATCAGTTGATTGTAGCCAAAAACAATAGAAGATTAATCACTTTATCTTTTATTTGCTGTAATTTTATATGGTTCCTTTTGAAATTACCGATTTTTCTATAATTAAAATGGCATTCTTAGTATTTCTTATTATTTACTGTCACATTTTTTTAGTAATAAAATGATTTAATTAAGTGATTTAGTTATAAAATTAAACTGTTTGAATTAGATGTTAGGTATATTATGTATAACAATTAGACTGATTAATGTACTTTTTTATAAGTTATTGAACATAACTGCATTTAATTTTATTTAGAATTGATTTGTTCAATAATACTAAATTAAATTTGTTCAATTTATATAATATTATTGTAATTATCATACGCAGATATGCTGAAAAGTTTGAAAATTAGTTTTCTTAAAAAATATTAATTTTTATAATTTAGTTCTATAGTGTCCAGTTCTGTTGTTTACCTAGTTTCATTTAAACCAATATTATTGACTCTTTTGGGTTACTTAAATCTTAAGAACGAAAAATATAGCAGTAAAACAGTCAATTAAGTGTGGTTTGAAGAAATTCTTTATTTAATTGAATTTGAATTAGTGAACTACTTTATTATAGACTAAATATCATAACAACGTTCTTGTCCAAATTATGGATTTTGGTATATTGATATAGAAATATGTAGTTTACAGATGTACATGATATACTGATCGCAAAGCAGTTTTTAAAATAATTGACGAAAAGTAAGAATTTCATATTTAACGATAGTCTTAAAATTGAAAAAAAATTTTCATCAAAATGTTTTACACAATTTAACTATTTGTAAAAGTTAATAGAAATTTACAGAGTATTACAAATTTAAGAAACTCATTTTAAATACATTAAATTTAAAAAAGTACGTATTTTTTTATAAATCAGATTTTATTGACATCTTTCTTCTCTTAAGTGTCCAAAAAATAATTAATCTAACAGGTCAGAAGAGTTTTATTTTAACCCATCGGTCAGTTTGATGTTATTTTGTGTTCCTTTCTAATCTGTGCTATACTTTTAACTTCAACATTATTACTACATCCTGCAATCTCATCTATATGTTTTATAAATTCCAACCATTGTCTTCTGAAAATCCCTGATCACAAAATTAATCAGACCTGGAAGCTAGTTTGTTTGTTTTTTTACAGGACTAATTTTCCTCTAACACTGCATTTCAAAGGCATCAGTTCTTTTCCTTTCTATTTATTCTGGTGTCCAAGATCCACTACTACTATAAAGTGCTTCACACTGATATTAAGAAGATTCTATTTTTATATTTATAATAGATGTTAGCAGATGTTTTTGTGTGTAGAAACTCTCCTTGCTCTTGTAGTCCTTTTAATCTCTATTTTACTTTCACCATTCTTTATAATTTTACTCCCTAAAATATATAATCTGCAACTTCCAGTATATTTTGTTTGCTGTTGTAATATTTATTCCCCATTATAAAATGGTTCAATAATAAATTTCTTTTAAATGAAAAAAATTATTTTCTTTTACATTAATACTAGATTATTCTATCAATGAATTTTTGTTAATTATTAAAATGTTATTAATCCTTCTAAATTGTAATTTATTTTGTAAATTGACAAATAATTTAATTTTTAATTTAATAATAAATTTATTTTGATAATTTGATTACCTTCACATATGTAATATAATTTATATTTTAAATTAAAACATTTTTTTCTTTTTTATTTCATGTTAATTGTGCATCTTATTATGCTGCTCTCAGTTTTTACCGTGGTTTCCCTTGATTCACCCAAGTTCAGGAGAGTTTCTTTTTTTATCTATAGAGTCTGGTATCTATCCATTCCTGATGAGATCTATATAATGTATATTACAACCATTATAAAAGATTTATTTACTTATGATAAATGGGGAACAGAGAAAATATTGTTTAATCAATTGAATTTAAATATTTCCAGAAACAGGCTATAAAAAAAGATCAGAAAGTTTTTTTCTTTAACAGTATTTAAAGAGCAGCGTTGGGAAAACTTTCATAGATGTATGTAAAAAAAGGATTAATGATCAAACTTTTCAGTACCTTAAATTTTATTATGCAGATAATCAAATAAAGTCCTTATGTTCATTATAGTCTTTCTGTTAAGACTGATAGTTAAATTGAAAAAAAAATGAATGTGTATATATAAAATATCAAAATAAAATGGCAATTATGTATTTTATTTTTTATAGAACTATTAGTTAGTTTATTGTAATTAAGATTAAATAAAATAATTATGGTTAGTGATTAGATAATATTTTTTTTAGAATTAATTAGTAGTTGTAAATTATAAATAATCAAATTGTAATAAAATTGGTTTTATGTTACTAAGATAAACAAGTAGTTATTAGTCTGCAGTTTTCTATTTAATTAATGAAAATTATCTCTGTCGAATTCGTAAAATGTAAATTTTTATTATTACTACTACAGTATTACAGTATTGTAAAATTCCATTTTTTTAAAGTTATTTGGCATTGCAAGCATTTAGTATATATTTGTTATCGGCTGAAATGACAATGCCTAGGCAATATCATTGTCTTATACAATGCTATTGTCAATAGCATTGTTGACAATGCCTGAAGTACTCTAAGCATTGCTTTTTTCATGAAAATTAATTTATTTGTATATGATGCTTGAGGAGAATGCTAAAGATGATAATTTAGTTTCAGTGAAATTAAGTTAAGAATGAGATTAGAGTTATTTAAGACTAAATTAGGTTAGGTTAAGCTTAAGGCTTAACTTAACAGGTTTTGGTAAATCTGAAATATACATTATTTACAAAGTAAGCAACTTGGTTTAAGAAGAATTTTATTGAATAGTTAGGTTTAGGTCAAGGCTAAAGTTAAGTTAGGTATAACAATTCAGTGTACTGAACTTCTTATGACATCAACATATCCTGACACTCGCTTCGCTTGCTAACCTCATCTAATTGACTTAAATATTAAATTGGCAGATTGTTAGGATGGGTCCATAATTACTTACAAACATTACATTATTACACTTGTACTGTACTAAATTACAAAATTTTTTATAATAGTACTGTGTAATTTACGAGGGATGTAACTCAGGTGAAAGGCATTTTTATGAAATTTCAATTGTAACAATGGTTCATCCTAAATAAGATATATTCCAAATTTCATCAAAATGAGAGGTGAGCCCATAATTGTATATGATTTCATAACTATTTCTTTATCTCAAACTTATTTTTACCAATGCATAAGATATAATTTAAATTAGTTTTTGGCTACATTTATTTATGCATTTTCTCCAATTTTTATAGATGTTCAAAAGTCACATGATCAACTTGCCTAGATATCTCTTCTTTTTTTTACTTAGATCTAAAAAATTGATGCAGCTTTTTTCCTCAATCCATTGAATTTTACCTTTTCTACATAGATTGCTAATGTTTTATAGGTCTCCTTTTTCTAAACATTTGGTTCTACTACTAACATAGTATTTTCATTAAATTAATATTCTAGCCCATTCAGCATTTTTCAAATATTAAATAAAAAAATGATTGCATACTTACTGGTTTTTATTTTTGTGGTCTTGTTTTTCATTATCTTTATTTGAAAGTTTAATTTTTAATATTTTTATTGTGCTTTTTTGTGATCATAGGTAAGAGCTTTGTTAAATTTATACCTTAACCAAATGAATAAAAACATTTGAAATTTCACCATTTGATAAGAACTCTGACATAAAATTAGGCCCTCATTTCAAAATGTAAACAACATATATAGAAAGAATATTGATGGTTGCTCTAGGCTAATTGATCGGTAACCATCTAATTTTGAGGAATTTTAACATTCCATTTCTCCCAGGTTACCTGATTTGTCATTGTATAATTTCTTCTTCTGGGAGGCACCTTAAAATCAAAATGTATAGTAGTTGACCTACTACAATAGAAGAATTAAAAGTCAAGATCCAAACAGCAATTGCTGAAATTCATGTTGAAATGTTTGCATATATCACACAGAGTTTCACTAGGTACTCTATGAATGTCAAAGCTCACCTGCAGTGTGTGCTGTTTAAAAAATAGATTTGTGTATATGAGGGTGAATCAAATATAAACCAGAATTTTTTTTGTTGACGCATGGCAAATGGAGCGAGGCATGGCTTCTCAATGTTGTACGTAGGGATGCGTAGCTTCTCAGTGTTGTAGGTAGGGATGCGTGGAGGGGATCCCACTCTTAGAAAGCAAACTCACTATTTTTTCTAGTTAGTATCACAATGTCGGAGCATGAGGTATCATTTCACATTGCACAACATATTATTATTATTATTATTAAATTTCTCATGGCAGAGGGTGTGAAACCATCCGAAATATATTGCGAAGACTTCAGGCACAGTTCAGAGACAACACACTTAAAAAGACTCCAGTGTTTGATTGGCATAAGTAGTTTTAGGAAGGACAAAAACTAGTTGAAAATGAAAGTCACCAATGATGTCCAAGGACAAGTGCTACTGTTAAAAATGTTCTCATGGTTAGTCACCTTATTGAGAACGACCATTGATTAACAATTGCAGAAATTGCTTCTGAGATCAGAATAAGCCATGGCAGTGCTCAGGCAATAACTGGCAATATTGGATTTAAAAGGTGGCAGTACAATAGGTCCCTCGTCTGCTCAACCAAGGTTAGAAGCTCTATCGGCTAGCGGTTGCCGAGTCGTTACCAAGCCGAAGGAGAATCTTTTTTGCATTAAATCATGAGCTGCAGTGAAGCTTGGGTGGACCATTACTTCCCAGAATCAGAACAGGCAAGTAAAGAGAGAAACTGCACCCATTAAAGCCAAAACTCAACTGTCAGCTGGAAAGATTCTGGCCACAATATTTTTTTTGATTTCAAAGGAGTTTTGCGTGTTAATTTTCTCCATGAATGTCATACAATGAATTCTGCATACTACTGCCAACGTTTAGGCAAAGCAAAACTCACATATCATCAAAAAAGACATCAATTTCCAATTCGAAATGTCATTCTGCTTCACAACAACACTCGATCCCATACCACGGCTCAAACTCAAGATAAAATCGCATCCTTATTCTGGACTACACTGGAGCACCCTCCATACAGTCTGGTCTTATCGCCCTGCGATTATCATTTGTTTGGATCACTAAAAGAAACACTTGGAGGACAGAAATTTGAAGACAATGCTGCTGTTGACACGTTCATGCGCAATTGATTGATGTCAAGCCCACCTTCGTTTTACAATAGTGGGATCAAAAAGCTACCTATCCACTGGAAAAAATGTTTTCAAAAGAGGGAATTGTGTAGAAAAATAATATTGGGAGTACATATTTTTATTCTCCTTCAATAAATTATAAAACAAAAATTCTGGTTTATATTTGATTTACCCTCTTATATTCATAAATACCATGTTTTTTCCATTTAAATAAAATAGAAAACCCCTACTACTTTCTGTGTAAATAAATTAATGTAATATAATTTTTCTATAGAATATTTCATTTTCGAAATATCCTGTTGCCCTGAATCACTCTATTCTTTAAAAAAAAACAGACAATGAAATTGGCCTATAATTTTGTAAATTAAGGCTCAAACCTTTCCAAATAAAAATACTGATTTATCAATGAACCTGTTCAGGTTGAATAGTTCTATTTAAAATGGATCAGTATTGTGGTTTGAAATGATGAAAAGAAATATTTAAATTTCTTTGCTATCCGTATGAGGCTGAGCTAACAGAAGTTGATTTCTTTGTTAATTTTGGTGAAGTTATCTGACCTACTTTATTTCCAAATCTGCTTTCACTCTTGAAAACTGCCCACATGATTTAGATGTATGAAAACAAACAATCACATGATTGTTTCAATTAGATATTAAACTATCATATCAACTTTTAGCAATACAAAAAACTTTAGCGTAATTTCTAATTGAATCTTTATCAATCGCCTTTTTGAAAGAATAAAAGTAATCATTTTCTCATTGCACATTTTCATTAATAAATAATGTTATTGCAATTTGAAAATTACAATCTGAAAAATGATAATCTGGACAAAAGGGTTGAAAATACTTATAGTAAATTTATAAACATATGTCTACACAGGTGGCTGAAGTCCTTGTAATTCTATTTCGCTGGCAGTTTAAAATACTTATACTTGTTAATTCAATTCGAGTTCATCCATCACAAGACTAGATTTGCTTTGAAAGTTAACATTAAAATCATCACACACTGTGACATTTAAGGAATTTTAAAAATAGTTTCCAGTAGTTTATATAGAAAGGTTTCAAAAGAACTAGGAGGTCTAAAAATTATCATCAATATGTCAACTTTAAATGAGGCCATGAATTGCACAGCATCTGAAATTAATTTCTTCTGCAGATATGGTAATTTTAAACTTTACTAAAAACAATAGTCTTTAACAAAAAAAAACCTCTAAAAAAGCTTCAGTAAGTTTGAAATTACCGATCCCAGAAGTTTTTGTGTGTTGGGTCAATGTTCTGAAAAATGTGCAAAATTTTGTGACTCATGTCTTAGGCATTGAATATCCATATCCAAAATCTTAATGTTAGTGTGATTAAAAATCTTTGAGGAGGAGGAATCACCATATATTTTAAAAAGATTATGCTCACTTTGACTACTGCCATTATATATATTAATATTATTAAAATATATCGGATTTTTAGGGAAAGATTTTTGTTAATACCTGTTGGAGTAGGTAGGTGGAAATTTTTCGTGAGAAGTATATGAAGGGTGTAAGAGAGAAATCATTTTAAGACAGAAAAAGATCTCCCCTGTCATTTATAAAAAATACTTCCTCACAATTTCCAAAAAAACAGATTGAGTGTTTATTTTATTCATGGAAAAACAGGCAGTCTATGATGCCACCTGCTTTAACAGTATACCAAAAATTTATTTCCGCTTAATACAATCATCATTCATATGAATATTCTGAAATTTTATTTGACATAAAATGTTCTACTTTTAACAAAAACTGAGAAGTGAAAAAATTAACCTCACCTTGTATTAATAAACAGGTGTTTATTATCAATGTTTTTGTGAAGATTAACTTCTGCATTTCATGCCAAAAAATGTTAATGATTTAATTTCTCAAACCAGTTTGTTATTAGGTAATTTGGATTTTTTAGGATGAAAAACAAGATGTTCATGAAGGTTCAGTGATGACTATAGTTATATAAATTTAATGTGTATGCTAGTCTTATTTAACGAATTGGACATTGCAGTAAAGCAGTTTTATGCATCCAATAATCTTAGGAGATGAGAGCATTATTCAGTGGTTCACTCCTTTTTGTATAACTACTGCAACAATCTATTTCTTATGTATTTTGTAATTGGAACCGGTCCCATGATTCAACCACCATGCAGTGTTGTTAAACTGATTGCCGAACTTTCATTTTACTTAAAAAATAACAAACCAAATTAAATTTTATGAATACAGCATTTTTAATAACTTCTTCAAAACATTTTCAGTAGCCCTTAGACCATACTAGACGGTCTGAAAGAATGTTAAATCATGTCTGTAAAACGTTTGTTTTGAATGCTGTCTTTCATTTTGTTGTTATGTATGTTTACATGTTTCATTATGTTCAAGAATGTTATAAAAAAGTGAATCTTATTGCATCGAACCTTAAAAAATATATAAACATTTAATTATGATATACTAAATTAAAAAATTCAGATTTCTTAATAACATTTCAAAGCATATGTCTGCCCAATTAAAATCAATAATAAAATCTCGTGACCTAACAATGAGAACAGCAGCAACAGTCATTTAAGATATTTACAAGGGTGTTTTAAAGTAAGTTTTTTAAAAAAGTTTGGTTTAGTTTATCATTTCAAGAGTCTATAGTTTTAAATAAATTTAATAACAATCATCACAGATAAAAAAAAATAGACTTACTCTTATTAAAAAATTAAAAAACACAAATACAATGAAAAGAAAACAACCTAAAAAACTATTGCTGCTGACTTCAAAAGTAGTCATCTTCTATGCCTCACCTTGTAAAATTGTAAAATACAGTAATATTTTTTCTAAACGATTTGAATAATATCTGAAATACATATTATTTGATATAATTCAAAATAATGAGGTGTTACATCCAACTGAAGATTAAAGTAGTAGCAACATCTTGTTTAAAAAGGATCTATGATCCTGAGTTATAAATCATTGTACAGACGATTTTTATTGACAGAGTATTCATTATCAGAATCAGTAATATAATATGGCTGTAAAAATATCTTAATGGTATAATATCAAAGACAGTGTAAGGCGCCAAAGAAAAATGATTTTATTAGCCAGGGTTTAAAAAGTATATAAAGCTGTTACAGTTGTGATCTTATTTATTATTGTGATGCTTAATTAAAATGTAAAATGATTAACCTAATATATTTGAGATGGATTAATCTTCATTGCTAATTTTCATATATACTTAACTTTAAGTAAGATTACTGTACCTGTAAAAACTGACCAATAATTCATAGATGTGAAATTTTATATAAACATATTTCATTCTGTTGTATTAATATAAGTAAATAAAATAACTGTAATTAATTTTAGTCTGGAAAATCTGGTTAATGTTTGTTTTTTTTTTTTAGAGATTTCATTTGTCATTTAATGTTTTATTTATGGAACCGATTATCCTGATCTCTCAGCTAAGGAAATATAGAATAAAAACTTAAAGGGAAGATACAATATATGAAGTTTATAATTAAGCATGTGAAATTGAGAAAATAATTTCAGATTAAAAAATAAATTATGAATTAAAAGAACAGTGGTGCAGCAAACAATAGTAGCAATCTATGATAGAGAAGTAAAATTATTATCTTTATTATATTCAGAATTTACAAATATTTAATGAAATTTTTATACAGTCAATGATTGTTTGTAATGACACCGTTAATGATTTATTTATAAATAAATTATACTTCTTCACAGCATAATGTTATATTTTATTACAATTTTCAGAGCGGGCTTTAAAGTATTTCATGTAATAAATTTAATAAAATTTTTTAATTAACATGCCATAAAATTTCTAGTTTCTGTTTGTTCAGAGTGGTGTTTTCTATTTTTAGAAAGGTATATTGTAGGATTAATAATGTAGTTTTTTAGGAATATATTTATTATTTTTGTATTTTTTATTGTTATTATTAAGTTGTATCTAATGCAGTACCTAGTTCTTAATAGATTATGTGATATTTTATTTCCTATTTATATTAATAATAATTTTTATACTTAAGAAGTTTATAAAAAATAAGGGTACTGTACTAAATTATGTTAGTTTAGTATTAAAAGTTTAATAATGGTATTAATTTTTTATTTTAGAAATAAGACTGACTTAGTTTTTGTGACTATTATTTTCACAATATCAGTTGATTACTACTTTATATCAGTTTTGTTTTCTGCAATTAGAATATTGCTTCTACTGTGGACACCTAAAGCACGCATTCATATTAGCTCCTGTATAGTCAGAACATAGTGAAGGTACGTGAAGTCTGTGGTATAAATTATTATTGGAAATTGAGTAGTATTCTGAGGGAAAGGAACTCTTTCTTCTGCTTATCATTAATCAAATCAGGTTACCATTATTTAAACTGAGTTGTTACTGGGAAAGTAAAACTGACCTTGAGAAAAATAAACATATTTCTTTTCCAAATTTAAAAAATTAAAAATGCAATCAGAAAATTTGTATTTATTAATTAACTGACAAAATTTACAATTTGTTGTAAATCTAGCAGTCAGGATACTGGCTTCCATTCAGTCAGTCCTGGGTTTGATTTTCAGCAAAGGATTTTTTCATTATATCATCATTGTCATAAAAAATTAAAATAATGACTTCTACAATTGGTGTTCGCCTGCAAATTGGAGAAATGATAAATAAATAGATTATGAGTATTTGACTTAATTTCGTGATTTTCAATTGTTGATTTATTTTTCATTCTAATCTGTATAAGAATTATCTTATCTTGCGATTGATTTTATTTGTTTAGGTAAAATTTGCTGTGATGAAATCTTATTCTTTAATTATTATTACATCATGAATTGAATCTATACTCACTATTTTTTATGTTAAATAATCTAATGAGCCAGTTTACTCAATGGCTTCAACTTTATGTGCAGTAATTAGAGGTAAATATGACAGGAATGGTTGAATTAAAGCCTGTTATGATGGATGCCTAATAGCTTGTAAATATTATTTTTATTTTTATATCTACTGCGCTAAATAGACACCATTAATTTTTCTTGCTTTAAAATTTAATTATGGTTTTAGGAAAGGGAATTTTATAGTAATTGTCTGAAATGGATTATGGGGAGGAAGGTTTCATTTCAAGTGAAATGAGGCCTGTAAAGAATGAAGATTAAGTGGTTTTAATTTTCATCCGCTACAGTTGTACAGTAGGTATGAAAAATAATACTAAATAAGTATTTAAATTTTTTTGATGATTTGGGAATAAGTGGCTCATTCCTTGCTCGTGTAACAAGTGAAACTCGAATTTATTAAATATCTAGATCACCGACCCATGACAGGTTGCTGACATTAATGAAATGGTGATCAAGAGACAGCAACTAAGAACCATTAACATAAACTGGTCTGGCTAGGATAGAGCTGTTTACCTCTTAATCTCAAAGACAACCTTTGACCTTCTGCACTGATCAAATATTTACATTTACTACTCTGCACATATAAAGAGAAGGTTCCTCTTTTTTAGATCCTTTTTTATCTATAGAATAATATTTTCATTTTTAAATGAAAATATTAATTATTAATTTGATGCTGATACACTAACTTCATGTTTACTACTTCATGTTCCTTAGATTTGATTAAGATTCAATGTTGAAATAATTTTTAATTCATTCCTTAGTAGATTAAGTGGCAACCCTTAGTGAATATCAATGATTGTAAATTTTTATTAGTTTATCAAATCGTTTAAACATTAAAAAATTTTATCTGTTCAAAAATATTTTATATTTTACCATTACTGTTATATTATTATTGAATATTTATGTAAAAACTGTTGAATAATTGAAAATATATTATCTTAATATAAAATAAATGTGTTGTGTATTAATACTTTTAATAAAAATTTTCACAATATTTTATATTTCTGCTAGTACTATCGTAATTGATTTGAGTGTCATTTTCTAACCTCCTAGCATTTTCACACTTAATATTCGTAGTTAACGCATTTTGGAATACCTCCATTCTCATATATTTTTAGCAAGAAAGGGCAGAAAATGACACGCAAATCATTTATAATTTTAGTACCTTGCTATATTTATATTTTGCTAATAATTTATAAGTACTGTTTTTTTCTTGTTTTATTGAGAGAAGTTGATGTAATATTCATGAAGAAAGTATGTACTATTATTTTTTTAAGTAGATTTCCACTTTTTATGAAATCATATAAATTTTTTATGCAGGGATAATTTCAACCTTTGTTTTACTACAGACTTAACCCTCCAGGAGGTATTTCACAACATGAGAACCAGAGGGTTGTATCTGCAGGTTTTATGAATTTTTATTCTATTATTTAAACTGACTTATTATGTAAAGATTTACGTGTATTTTTAAATATTTTAATTTATTATACAACCTTTTGGGAAATATTTTAAGGGAATTAAAAAATGTATCAATTATTATATTTAAATATTTCAGTTTATTTTATTTTTATATTATAACTAATTGTAACGGAAATTTAGTTTTATCTGCAAAGGTTGACAATAAGTGAGAGTGGTTCTATGTGCTTAGTTAGTAATCGGTTTGCCATTGTTGTTAGCAGAACAGTGATGAGGTTATGTTTGAGAAGTACATATGTGTCACAAGTAAATTGTATTACAGTGAGTGCAAAATTTATTCAATCATAGTTAGATAATGATCTTTCTGAATGTAGTTTTTCAGATTATAATAATAGCAGTGAAGAATATATTCTTGTGAAGGAAGTTAAATGTGGGAAAGGTGGCATTAAACAGGCGATTGTTTGAAGATGACAGTTCAAGTTCTGATGGCACAACATTTCAAGATATTACTACTACTTTACTATCTTCTGATGCGGTAAGTCTCAATTCTTCAACTAATAACACCAATCATAATCAAGGTACCATGTCACAAGTTGTTAGTTTGGTCCCCTCCAGTGAATCTGAATCGGAAAGGAGAAGAGAAAACTTAGAAAAAGACAGAAACCCTAACAAATGGAAGAAAAATATTATAAAAGAAAGTTGATAAATTGGTAAAGAGTACATAAGTACTTCAGGAAAAAATTAAAACATAGAAATTGTGGGTGTAGATTCACTTGTTTTGAAAAAATCAACAAAGGTGATAGGGAATGTTTAATGATGATGTTTTACCTAATTTCTGAAAATGAGAAAAAACATTGTATTCTAAAAAATACGATGTGTATCACAACCGTAAATGTAAAATCAAAAGAAAACCCCCCAAAAAAATGTATTTCCTTTTTTTTTAATTTGAATGAAGAAAGAATTAGAGTTTGTAAGACATTCTTTTTAGAAACTTTTTTAGTTAGTCAAAAAACCATTTATAATGTTCACTTTAACAAAGACAAAACAAGTGGAACTCCTGAAAGTGATTGAAAGGGGTAAGAAGACAAGAGACAGAATATCTGAAACAACAAAGAATTTTGTTAGACAACACATCGAGTCCTTGTAAAGTTGAATCACATTACTGTAGAGCCACAACAAAAAAAGAATGCCTTGATCCAGAATTAAATGTTAATAAAATGTTTTATTTGTATATACAGTTGTGTAAACAAAACAAACTTGAGAACCTATAAAAATTTTACTATACAGATTAATTTTTAATAATGAATATAATCTGGATTTCTTAGCTTCTAAATCAGATTGCTGCGATTTATGTGAAGAATATAAAATGACTAGGAAGGAAAACAGAGCACTTACCTTGATGTATGAGAATCGGACATGATGAATGTCCGAAAAAACATTCATGTGAGAAGAGTGACAAAAAGATTGCAAGAGTGATGAAATAGTTATTTGCTTTGACTTAAAAAACATAATTGCCTTTCCTTGTGCTAATGTCAGTTGTTTTTCTACAAGAGGAAGATTAATATGTACAACATGACTGCACATTGTTCTACAGATAAGAAAGGTTTCTGTGCCATTTGGCACGAAGTTTTATGTGGATGTTCAGGAAATGACATTGCAGAAATATTTGTCAAAATATTATCAACCACAAGCTCAGCACAGCCTGAAGTTATGGAATAATTTAGAGTGACAGCTGTGTTCCTCAAAACAGGAACTCAGTTATTTCTTTTGGCTTAGCTACATTTTTGTTATAACAGCCATATTAAAACTATATGAATTTTTTAACGCCAGGACATTCCTGTATTCAGGAAAAGTAGTAGTCTTCCTGTATTCAGGAATGTCCTGGTGTTGAAAACATACATTATCCCAGGTAAAGTTAGAGATTTTAAAGCATTCTTCTGTAAAATTTTTAAAACTGCATACATGGAACACTTTAGTTTTCGCATCACGATTTGACTGTAGATTTAGCATATAATGATGTAGATCTTCCACATGCCACATTTTTCTGAGGATGTACAAAGGTTTTTCTTAAATAGTCTGACTTATTATTTCTCAGGTGGCTTTTTATAACATAGAGTAAAAATATTTTGTTGTATTGTTCAAAAATGTAAGTCTTTTATGTAATAAAACTGAACCCCAAATTTTAAAATAAAACATTTCTGTTAGAACTTCAGAATGTTTTCAATCATCTTTGTGACTATTTTGGTAGCCTTTAGAACAACGAACAAAAAAAAACACAATCATTTTATAAACAAAGTGCTCCCTGGAGTGTATAAAGTGAACCGTTCTGACTGCATATTATTAACAGATCATATTATTGGTCAAACAGGATGCACCTTAAAACTTACAGTGGACACTTGAAAGCTCTTTGAACAACTTAAAATCAACATTTGCTGACCATCTCATAAGCATACCAACATTGACAATAACTTGAATATTTACCGTTATAAAATGATTGAAGCGTGGATGGTAATCCATTTTTTCTTTCATTCTTGGTCTTTTCCTCCCTGGTGGACTTTGTGAGTATTTGCCAGATTCTTGTTGGATCCATATTGAGGATGTGGATATCTCATTAAATTACTGCGTCTCTGGTGTTTGTGTGGTTTGATGGTGGCAACTCTGCTTATAGATCTGTCTGAGGACTCTCTCCTATATGATAGCTGTATAAGAAGTCAGCCTGGAACTGAAGTACTCATCAGATATAGTCAGGCCTCTTAGTACCTTTGTGATAGCCTTTTTCTGAGTTATTAGTTAAAGTTATTAAGATCCTCAAGATTGAGGTCATTTTACATGAAAATCACCATGCAGCTCTCCAAGATTCCCTATCTAGTGCTAGCCATTTCATTTCTGTTTACCCCCTACATCCTAGATCCCTAACAATTTGTTTTACATATTGAATTCTTCACATGCCTGTGTCTAGACAATATCCTGCTCTGATGCTGCAGGGGCCTTCTACAAAGTCCAATAAATTCTCGATGGTCTGCTGGGCTGCGAGAAGTATCTGGATAGAACTTCCAGGTCTACCCTTAGCTGCACAAAGTCTTTGACCAGAGGGTTGTCTCTTTCTACCCAGGTGGATGTCCCTACATCTATCTTGGAGAACTAGCCATCTGACCCTGAGGAGGATGGGGAAAGTTCCACCCTCCTTTTCCACTCGGACTTAACTTGCTTCCTTTATCATGGCCAGAGATACCCTAGCCTCACTACCCTGCAACAACATTGCTTGTTGTCTTCCTCCTACCAATAACTCTGGGCAAGCCCACAAATGTGACTACTGCCCACAGCGAGCCACGAACAGCTGGGGACATTCTATATTCCCCTCTCACTCTTTTTACCTCTTGGCCGCTTCTGGATCGGTTTTAAATAACCACGGATTACAGCCCTTGTTCTAAGAAGAACACAAGCAGAACTCGGGAGTATTCTCTTGCTTGTTAAGGGGACTGATGACCAGGAGTCATTACCACCTTTTTCGTCGTGATGAGATGGGTACACATCGAATAAATAGCACCTATTTACTTCCGCAAATTCAGACAGGACAAATCTAAATACACTTTGTGCTAACTGTAGTTGCAGTCTAAAACCGAGAAAGCCTGAAACCATTGGAGGGTACATACTCAACCAAAAGCTCAAAAATCACGAAAAATAGATTGCTATTCATAAGTTAAACATATATTGGCGTGCTATGCCCTTAGTTTAGATTTACAAAAGACACCTTTACTCTGTTCACGTCAGGGACTGCCTGTATAAGGTGTTTCATTACTATAGCAAAAAATTATTAGGAGTTGTGATCTTTGTACTTCAGACATTGCCTATACTCAATAACAGAAGTTTATATTTCATTATATTAATATTTTCTTGAGAATGAATAAGGATTTCTTTTTGATAAAGAATAAAGAGTTTTTGTTGGAATTAAACCTACAAATTTCAGGTCATTTAAGGGTACATTAATTAATGCATTTTATTCTTTAATTTATTGTTCTCTTAAAATACTTAATTTACATTAATACTGAGTATAATTTAGAAAAATTAGTTTATTTATAAATATTAATTACATACAAATATCACAACTTAAACACAATACTTACTTGTTTTACAAGTACTGGACGGAATATTAAACATATGTCATAATCGAAGTACAACAACATCTTCTAATGTATCATTTAAATGATCTTTATCATTTAAATCCTCACTGTTCTGTGACTGTGCTGTTCCCCAAGAAACACTTGCAGATGAAATTGATTGTTTTCTTGAAGGTGATGTAATCTCAGATTGTATTACAGTAAATCGATCATATTCAGCTCGTTCATGACCTTCTGGGGATGTAATTATTAGCTTTGGAGGTGTTATTGATTTTTGTAATGATTTTGAAGATTTACGAAGTTGCTTTATACTTAATCCAATTGAAGACATTCTTCGTAATCTTCTGTTTACTGGTGGTCTTGACAAATTTGTATTAGAATTTCCTACACTATGACTCGGTGTTATAGAATGAGATCTTGATTTCTTTTGGTATAAAGTAACATTTTCTTCTGATGAAACTTTCCCAAATGGCAATTTATCTATCTGAGGTATAAAAGAAAATCTACGACGTTTACTTTCTCCTTTCTCTGCTAATGATGGATTAATTAGTTCACCCTGTAAATTGGAAATTTGAAATTAATAAATGCTTCATAGCATTACTTTTCCCTTTACTTATATGTATTTCCCTTAATAATCTTTTAAAAGTGAGATATGAATAGAAATGGTAGATTCCACTTCTTGTTACAGTTTTTCACAAGAGAATAATTTTTTATATTTTTGATAGTTTTATGTCAGACGAGGCTATTAAGTATTAAGAAAAAATGGAATGGCAATAGTTATAAGGAATGAAGTAGCAAAATGGGTGCATAAAGTATGTTATATAAATGATAGATTAATATTATTAAAGGGATATCATAATTGGGTTGTTACCAAAAGATTTAGTTATAGTATAACTATATATGCCAACATCAAATTATGAAGAAGTAGGTATTGAAGAGATGTATGAGAGTATTGAAGATGTTATAAAATCAAAAAATAACTGCTATAAGGTTTGACAGGAGACTGAAAGGTAGATAAAAAAAAGGAAAATGAGAATAGTGAGGAAACCTGAATGAGAATAAGAAATGCCATATAAAAACAGCAGAGGAATAAGTAGGCTGTTATGAGGGAAGTATATAGAACCAAAAGCCATGTGTAACAACAGAGACACTAAAGAAAATTGAAGAAAAAATGCAGTATAAGAATAAGACAGGAAAAATGAAAACGTACTGCAGATTAAACTATGAATTAAAGAGGGAAAGGTGGTTGAAGAAAAAATGCAATGATATTGATCTAAAAAAGAAAGGGCAGAATAATATAATTTATAGGTTACATGGGATAAATGGAAATGGAATTGTAAAATGAGAGAAATTGAGAACAAGGCTGGAGAAATCCTACACGAGGAGAAAAAAGTAAGAGAAAACTGGAAGGAATATGTGGAGGACATATGACAAGAGAGGAATTAAACATAAAAAATGGGCTGGAACTAAACATATAAAAGGAGTGGGCAGTAGCTAAAGAGAATAATGAAGCATTAATATTAAAATGTGAAGAACAGAAGCCAATTACAGATATGAAGAATAAACATTTAACTGGAGATGAACTTCTCATAGAATTTTGTAAATGTTTAAGGAGGAAGGAGTGAAAGAAATAATTGAATTGTGTAACAAGATATATAGTGCAGGAGAATGGCCTTAAGGCTTTGTGGAAACAGCAATGATACATACTCCAAAGAAAACTTGTACCAGAAAATGTACAGAATGTAGAACAATAAGTCTAGTCGCTCATGACACTAAAATATTGTGTAGTCCTAAGTGTATCTAAGTCTTAACCCAAGTTGGTGAAATGGAGATTTGTAAACAGAAAAAATTAGAATGGAAAAACAGAAGGTTAATCAAAAAATTATCGTAAGACAAACAGCAGCAATGAAAGTAAATAAGAATATGACTGACTGGATGGGTCGAGGTTTAGGCAAGGATGCTGTCTCTCACCGACACTGTTCAACATTTTTATTGACGTTATGATAAGGAATATATTAGAAGAAGGAATAAGTGTAGAAAGACAAAAACTGAAATTGATAAGGTTTCCGATGATGTAATTCTAGCTGATTTGTACGCTCGCATTTGTACAAAAAATAATCCTGAAGAAAGGAATGAAAATAAATGTAGGAAAAACTAGAGTAATGGAAATAACAACAAAAAGGACTAAGCAGTAGGGTTAAATAAATAAAGAATAGAAAAAATAATATATTACAGATATTTGGGTACTATAGTGACAAAGGAGTGAAAGAGCGCAATGGAAATAAAAGGAAGAATAACGATGGCAAAGGAAGCCAGTAAGAAGAGGAAATTACTATGTATTACAAGTTTGGACTTTTAAGAGTTAAAGAAGAGATTAGCCAGAAGATGCTATGTATGGAATGTCGTAATGTATGTAAGAAGCACAGACAATGAGGGAGAGGGAGTGGATTGGGACTTACATTTTAGATATGGATATGGAGAAAAATGGAGAGAATAAAATGGACGGATAATGTGAGGAATGAGGAAGTAATAAACAAACAGATTAAAGAAGAAAGAGCGCTTATGTAGAAAGTACACAAAAGAAAAGGAAACTGGTTAGAATATATGTTTAGGGCAAGTGGAATCTTGACAACTGAACCAGAAGGGTCAGTAAAAGAAGAAGGATGAAGTTAGTAGATGAGGGGAAGATTAGAAACTACAAGGGGATGAAAGAGAAAGCTGGGACAAAAATAGATGGAGACAGAGATGATGTAAGAGATCTGCCTCCAGGCAGAACTTAAGATGATAAGTAATTTCATTTTGAAGTGTTATTGAAGGATGAGTAGAAAGACTATTTCTAGTCTTTTATCAGTATTAAATATTAAGATATAAAGTATGTATATAAGGATAAGTACCTATGTTGTGGGTAGCCCAATATTATGAATATTTTTAGGTTGTATTGTAACATACTACACAATGTGTGTGTGTGTGTGTGTGTGTGTGTGTGTGTGTGTGTGTGTGTGTGTGTGTGTGCACCGCGTGTGTATGTTGTAATTGTTATACCTAATGGTGAAATACATTTTATTTTACATATTGGATTTTTTTTAAATATGGTATATATATTCATGCTTTAAATTATTAGATTATTGTATATGTTTGTAATTTTCTTCAGTTTATGCATAAACTGTTTGTATTCAATTTAAAATTAAACTAATTTAAATTATGTGGTTTAAAATTGTATGATTTAAAATTAAATCATATTATTTAATTAAGCATTAACAATTTTGTTTATAAATTTTAGAATCTTTTGTCGATTTTGTTTTTAAATCATCATATTTATATAACTTACTTTACCACTTTTTCTTTTTCTTACTTTTCATACTTTACCATTTAGTGTTTATCAATTGCTATCACTGCAATATTCATTGTTCAACTGATTTTTAGTTGTTTTTTAACCTTTCTGAAAAGAATCATGTGATCAGTTAACAATGAGCTTATATGATACAACTAACAAATACATCAATGGAACTACTGTACAAAAATGAATTACTAACAGGAATGAAGAACTAAAGAGTAGATAAAACTTAAACTAATGAACAGTCAACATTTTACAGAAGTGCTGTCAGTTGTTATGAGAGACACTGAAAGTTTGTTTCATCTTTTTTTTTATCACAAATGAAAATGGATAAGTATTTGTGAAATGGATGTTAATGGTACAAAACAGATATAAATAAACTTTATTGTATCTAATCATTAGAATTCTTGAGACTTCCAAAGATGATGATATGATGTAACATGTACAGGCAGGCATTCTGAGAAATGTTAGAAGAGTTCTGCAGGGTGATTCCGTTCAATCATCAAATTGAGGCACTGCTGTCCAGTAAGTTCTCAGTCAAACTAAAAAACTTAGAATAAAGTTATTAGTTTCAAATCACATTCTAATGAATGGGTTTACAAATGCAATAAACGACTTGAAAAAAATAGTGAATAGTCTGAATGTTGAAATCTCTGTGGATGACCTTGTTTGAACACCATGGGGCGTTGGAGGTAGTATGTAATAATTTTGTTGATACTTTGGTAAAATCTCAGTATTTGAATTTGGAATCCTCATACCTGGATCCCCTAGGCTCTGACTTGTTTTAAGAATGATTTGTTGATAAAAAGTTGAAGATTTCCATATTTAGTAGCCAATAAAACTGTTTCAATTTTAGATCCAAGTTGTTTTTGTTTCAATTTAGTGTGACTTCCAGTTCAGCGTTTGTCAAAGTGCATGCAAAGATGTTTTGATGTGCTCAACTGAGAAATTTTTAGATTGTTAAAGTGCATTGGAGGGCATATGTTCTTTTGTAGGGTGATTTGTTTTGGTAATCTGACATCATTGGTACTTAAGAAGTTAAAAAAGAATCTAATGAGCAAAAAAAAAGAAAAACGTTAAAGAATCTCATGCGCAATCATAGCTTACATTTCTCATGAACTTAATAACATCAATTAGCAGTCAAAAGAAGAGATTTAACAAAAAAAAATTGTAATGATATTTTAGCGTACTCCCAAAGCTGCTTATAAGAGAACAATAAGTAAACATATTTATGATGACGCCATAAATTATTGAATTTTACTTATTAAAATTTATATATACTGGTTGAATTTCCAAAAAAAAAGAATACTATTTAATGTTTTGAGGGAAATTTGTAAAGAGCTGACAATCGGATGCACTAATGTTGTTGATGCTAGATGATTCCCGATAATTTTGCAAAATATAAGACATAAGTGATATGTTATTTTGCAATTCAGTAAAATGCTAAAAATTATTTTAGATAATTCACTGTAAGTCAGATAAAAGTATATATTTAATTCTATCACTCACATTCTCCAGTTATCTAAACGTGATGTTCATAATTTTTTAATAGCATTTCTATTTTATTTGTTAAATTACTCATAAAATTTTTTTATATTTTTTATGAATTAATTCACCACAGAAGCTTGTATGTGGGAATATGGAATTATAATTTTTTAGGATCCTGACTCCTCATGTCAGGATGTTAATGTCTTTTATTATTTTTAACCTTGACCTCACAGCCAGAGACCTTTTTTTACTGTTTAGCCTCAATGAATCACCATCAGATGTTACTTCAGAGGATGATATGTATGAATGTAAGTGAAGTGTAGTCTTGTACAATCTCAGGTATGCTGCAGGTACAAGACCATCTTGAAGATGCCACCGGACTTTCACTCCTGTTGATGTATGGGAGTGTGGATAATGCAGATGCGAAGACATCATTTGTCTGCAGGTGGCAGAAGAGATGGGATGAGTTGACGAAAGACAGAAAGACTACAAACTAATCCTGGTCCTCCAGAGGACCAGGGTACATACAAAGGGATCTAGGGTTCATACAAAGTGACCCAGTTCCTTATAAGTCACAGGTGTTTCAAGGCACGCATACATGTTTAAGGGTGTTTTGCACGCAAATGCTGAGACCCTCCACAGTATGTGATTACTGCAGGAAGAAGAGACCACAGAATACGCACTATTCATGTGCGATTGGTTCCTGCAGCATAGGGAAGCATGTAAGGGAAAATTTGGCACACTTAACCCAGAGAACATCATTGGGACTATGCTATAGATTGAACAATCGTGGCACTTGATGTCCACATTGTTGATTAAGGTCATCTGAACCAAGTTGAAAGAAAATGTACAGGGGGGAATAAGAACCTCCAAGTCGCCCTTGGGGCAGGTTCCTGGCCGCAAGATCGACATTAAAAATTAATAAAAAACATCAAAAAACTTGTAAGATCTCGATAAGTTTGAGGCGTGGGGCCAGCAACAGAGGCACAGATGGAGGAAGACACATGGGGTGATGTGATAATACCATAAGGTGGTCCCAGCATCTCATGTTGTAGAGGGGAAGGGGTTTTAGTGGGTAGATCTGCAAGGGAGAGTCCCTCACAACTGTGGGGTTCAAGATCACCACATGGTACCTGTAAAAGGTTTCCTCTCCTCCAACATAAAAAAAGTGTCATAGGTAAGATTTTCAGGCAATATATTTATGTTTATTGTTTATTTTATTTAAAATATTTTTATTTTTGAAATTTTTTGGTTTTTAGTTTATATCACTGAAGTTAATATATCTGCTTAATAGAATCCTTTATATTTCCTTCTTGTTTTTTCAATTTGTTGTTAGCCATGTATTAGAAGCTTGTTTTACTCTGATTTATTCTTTTTACAGCTTTTCTGTAAATTTTCACATAAGTTTTCTATACCACATTAACTATTTCGTAAGTTTACTATTGTACCATATTTTCTACGTGTTAATCTGTTTGGTTGCTTGCCCTTAAAAAAAGTTTCTTTGCTGTCTAATTGGTCAACAAGCATTAATTAAAATTATAAATACCAAAATAGTTCTCATTCAAGATATTATCGTCTGTTAATATATTTATTTTTATATCTTATGGTTCCATGTAATAATATAAATAAAGATCTATGGTAGATGATTCAAATAATTTCATAAAAGAAAACACCCAAAACTGATTTACAAAAAAATAATACTACTAGCTAAACCCGATTCTAGTATACCCTAAATCTAACATACAGGTTTAGATTGTATTATTTTTTTAAATGGTTTTTAAAAGTTTCTTTTTATACATTTCAAAATAAATATTTTTTTCAAAAATAAAATAAATATAATATACACCTGATTATTATTTTCTGATGCAAGAGCTGAAGTAGATCGAAACATGTCTTTTTTTGATTTTGATTGGCGTAAAGGTGATGATCGTGAGCTATTAAAATTATATGCTAATAGTCTTTCTGATTGTTTGGCACTGTTTGGTTTTGATATATGATCAAGCTGTAGGTCACTATTCTCAAGACGAGAATGCAATGTCGATAATACTCTTATAACATCAGCAACACTAGTTTGTTCTAATACAGGACTGATACTGACATTACTATCATGTTTTGGCCCTAATTCATGCACTAACGTTGCTAACAAACTTGGTCTTCTACCTGCTGTACATGATAAATAATTTATTTCATCCATGTATGATCCATGTTCGTAATCATCATCTGGCAAGGAATACCTGAAAGTATAACAATTATAATGATTAAAAACTTAATCATTTTTTCCTTATGACAACAGTTTTGTCATAAAATATTAAAATTTAATTGTTGCTTGTAAAATGTATTTCTTTATAAACTGTCAAGAGATTTCTGTATAAAACATTAACGTAGGTGAGATTACTCAGGCTCAACTCAAAATTGTTATATTTCATACAGTTTATTTATCTAAACCTGCAGTGCTTTGCATATGTATGGAATATGTAGTCCCAATATTAGAAGGTATCAAAAATGCATAATTTTCAATTTATTGCATATTTACCATCCAATTACTTTCCTAAGCTACCTTTTTTTTTAGCTTAGGAATCTTTATATTCATATCTTTTATTATAATATATGAAAAATTCTATCTGTTATGTTTATTGTAGCCTTTTACAATTTTAGATTGAACTTGTTAGAGGTGCTGTTAGTAGTCAGAAAATTATCAGTAACATAACTTAAACTTTACTTGTACATATTAATGGTAGTTAAGTAATCCTTTTTTTTAATTTGAAATAGGTGACATTGATATTGATGGTAGTGACATTGATGGTTGTTGTCATCAGATGACGTCAGATCTTGTATGTTGTCATCAGATGACAGTAACTGATGTTATTGCCATTAAAAAATGTATGTAATGAGACTGTATGATATTTTTTAACTTACACGATCAACAGGAACCAATTTTAAACTCAAGTATTGTATTGAAAGTTTTTACTGAGAGGTTAATTTTAATTCATAAACGTGATGAATTTGTTACTGATGTTCTTTATAACATAAGGAGTTAAGCTACTAATAGTGATAGCTCTTGTATCATTGAAGACAATTCATTCTAGTGGATTAAACAAAAATAATTTACTGATGGCGGTGAATTGCAATTACTGTGGTAGCAAATACTCAAACTTTTATAGCTAGTAGAAACAAGATATAAGACATAAGAATGACAAACTTGTGCAAAAAAATTATTGAATAGATTTAAAATACAGTAAAGCCTTTCTTTATGGACACCTCCCACATATAGACAACTGTCTTATACCAGCAACTACTTTGGGGCTGAAATTGTTATATAGTACAAATTCCTATACATGGATAATAAAAGTCGAGTAATTTTGTAAAATTATCCTCCCCTGACTAGACAGTAAACAGATTATGTATAAATTAGTTAATTTAAAAGGTAGTAAATTATGGTTTATATTATAAGAAATAATATTAGTAAGGTAATACATCTATTGTGCTTATTGTATTCAGTAAAATACCAATTAGTATAGTTTGATAGGTACCACTTTTTTATGTTACTCATATCAGTCCCAACTTTCATGACCAATTCTACTGATACCAAGGCCTGGCTATTTTTTTAAATTCTTGTATTACAATGAACATCAAAATTTGTTTTAGTAAACTGAAGGATGATTTACAAAAAAAGAAAGTTTCAAAATAATGTACTCACAGATGTTTCTTAACGGTGGTGGTTGTGAAAATCTTTTCAGTTTTTTTATCTTTGAAACATGTTTGTTGCATATTATCCTGTCTCTGATCCTTAATTTTTATTATTAAATAATCCTTAATATCATCTTTTATTTCATAACATTATTATAGTTTATTTTTAAATGAAACTTTGATTAGTGATACTGAATAGAATCTGGGTATTACAGTGAGGATGTGGTTTGGTAAAAAGGGTTCTCTATGAAAATTGGCCAGGTCTGTTATCAAGGAGTCTTATGAATGATTTCAAACATTGACATCCTTTATTTCTAGAAATACTAATCATTACTGTATTGCCTATTACAGTACTACTATAGTGTAAAAAGAAATTCAAAGAGTTAATCAAGTTCTGATCGCTCTTGTCTTGTTACATTTATATATGAGATGTTAACAAGTGATTAATTCTTATCATTCAGTAGTATGTGAATATATATTCTTCAAACATACAAACATACGCACTTAGCTGTAGAAATTTTCACAGCCTCAGAAAAATATGTTACAAATCTAAAAATCTGGATTTAGTGTGGTCTTCAAATAATAAACAAAATGCAGACCTCGTGGTGGAGCAGTAACATCTCGGCCTTTTATCCAGGTAATCATGGTTGAAAAATCCCACTAAGACATGGCTTTTTTTTATTTGCTACAAAATTCCCATTCATATTCTTACCATACACAACAACCTTAAAGCTTTTATGTGATGAATTAATTATTAAAAAGAATTCATTACATCTAGAACACAATCGCCAAACAAATTAATTAAATTTTTAAACTGAACTGTTCTGACTTTTTACTATTTTACACCAGTTACGTAGGACGGAACTTCAAATAAAAATACAATGAATAATTAGAAGGCCTCCGTAACTTGTAGAATCAACATTCACCAACTATCTCATTAAATCTACCAATATTAACAATAACTTTAATATTATACATACTTGCAAAACAAAAGACCATATCTTTCCCCTTCAAACATCATTACACTTTACTAGACTACATATTGTAACTACACTCTATTAAATGATGAGACACAGTTCAAATCATACATTCTTTTCGACCACATTTAATATGTGTCCATCTAATAAAAATACTGACAGCAATTACGTCAGTTGATACCAGGGTGAGAACAACATTAGGAGTTACTGAAGATGGTTGCAAGGGTAACTGAAAATGTATTTAACTACTTTAATAAAAACCTGTTTATAAAATTTGGTTCAGTTTTTTTTTACAAATAGTTTTAAATAATTTTTATAACCAATTCACGGACAAAAATTTAAGATATTTAGTTGTGTCAGTAGCATTATTTTGCAATTGAAAATTTACCAAGATTATTCAGTGATAATGAAAGATATGTCTTCTATGGACATCTCCTTAGAAAGTTACTTTATGTTATTCAATGGAAAACATGCACAAAAATTCCATGTTTATATTCATATTTATAAAAAGTAAAATTTATCTTTATTACCTGAGTGTAGTAATGTTTCCTTTGATTGCACAAAAAGAATACAAAAAAAACTTAGTTTATTTCTAGTATTTTCACTTATTTAGAAGAGTATATATTAAATTGTATTAATTTTAATGTTTTTTTTTTGAAAATCAGAATTTGTCTGTAATCCGATTTTTCTCCCATATCCAGCTATCTCATCGCTTGATTAAGGAGATAATGTATGGTCCACCAACATTTCTTTTAATGCAGATAATTTGATTCAAAACATTTTTTGTCATCTTTGTAACCACATTTGGTACTAGTTTTGTTGTTTTCAGCTTGGTTCAAAATAATATTACTACTTGCGGTTTTTTTTACTGTGTATCTTAAAAAGCAAGTTGGATTTAATCTCTGTCTGTTCATTTAATATATCATGGTTCATAATGTTTAGGTGTTTAAAGATGTGGTTCTTGTTTTATGTATGTGTAGAATTTCAAGGTTGTTATCAACGCTATGGTAATGTGATATTATGATTTATGTTTGTGAAATGATTTGCAAATACTGACTATGTTTCTACAGGAGACTGTTAAGTGATCATTGTATAGCAGGCAGCATATTGCTGTGCACATAGGCTGACAGCTGGTGTACCATGCTATTAACTATCCTGAACAACTCTAACAATGCATTGCATACTATGTAAGTATACGGAGCTATACATCTAACTTTAACATCTACACCTGTCCTAACAGTCTATCTCTCTTGCACACAATGTGCACAGCTATATGCCACCCGCTATATCTATCTTTGTGCAGAGCTGCATCTGTCTGACTTGTGTAGAAAATCTTGTTAAGAAAATTCAGTTTATATATTTCAGAATCATTTTGTTTGTTTGAGGTTGTACTCTGCCTGCAATAACATGTTTTATTGTGTTTGTTATTCTGAAGACTAAATATTTTACTTACACACAAAAAAGGACTAATGCAGTAGAGTATTATGAAATATATAAATGTACAGCAATGATATACTAATTGGATTGACACTATTCATGTTTCTCATACTTTTTAACTAGATTTCAATTTTGCATTTGCCTAATTAAAAAAACCACTATCAGTAATACAGTGTGAAAACAACACCAGTATGAAAACGCCATTCACTGAAGATCGTCACAAAGATAACTGAAAATATTTAGAAGTTAGTTATTAAAATGTTTTATTTTAAAAATTTGGTTTGACTTTATCATTATAAAACTTTATTTAAAAAATTTTTTAAATCTATTATTCTTTGCCACTGTTATAATCAAAGGTATTGCATATTATTACTTACATTTAGTAAATTACTTCCATTTATGTAACATTTACCTTTATCAACATTGTATTAACAAATTTTAGTATATGATAAAATATATGTAAAAAATTAAACTAACTACCCTGATCAGAGGCTGTCCTTTTGTAATTTGATTGTACCATTCTGCTGCATCCCTTTTGTTATCCTTTATCTTTTCTTGATTTGATACAACCAGAATGGTTAGCCACTGTCATGGTTCCACCCACTAGGTGGCAGGCTTACCAGAATGGTGACTGCCCATAAACCTGTCTGATGTGTCTTTTTCCATGTTTAGAATCACACAATAAGCCAGGTTTATGACTGAGATTCCCATCAGATAAACCTGAGCCTTTACTCCTAACATATAAATATAAAATAATTAAAACCATTATATTAGAGATTACAGAAGTTTTTGTTTGAAAGTCGCATGTATAACAGTTTTTAAAAAAAGATTGTGGTTTTAGAGATAAAATTGTCATGTGTGCGTTAGAATCAGTCTTGAACATGTAAGTTAACCACTCTTGTCATCTGATGATGTCCAATTAACCACACATCTCAGGTATGGTCGAACTGAGAATGTACAAGACTACATACACTTCATTTACACTCATACATATCATCCTCATTCATCCTCTGAAGTATTATCTAAACGGTAGTTACCGGAGGCTAAACAGGAAAAAAGAAAGATATAATTAAAGATGAATAGACTTCAAAATAATTAATAGTTATGATTGTAATTACCTGTGCTTTTGTAGGTATGTTTTAGGTAGAAGAATATTTGAGTTGCCTGTTCTTCGTTTTTTATCTTTTTGTTCCTTTACTTGACTGTGGCTAATTTTTTTATCCTTTTGTTTTATTTGTGGTGGTTCTTCACAAACTGATTTTGATGGAACTTTTTTTGTCCATTTACTACCTGGTGTAAAAAAATTTATTGCTGCCATTGACATCCTTCGAAGACCCCTTGCTGGTGTTGGCAAATAATCTGATTGTGATTTTGACTCTTCTTTGTTCGGCATCGGGTCTTGACTTAATCTAAAAGTAATAAATTCATATTTATTAAAATTAATCATAGATATATTTTTATTTATTTGTTTTATGATATATTTTAAGCTTTTAATATCTTTATATTATTAATAATAATATATCTTTCAGAATAAAAGTATATTATTTCAGAAGAACTGATATCTTTATTATTTTGTTTTTAAAGTATTGCTGTATTAATGGTGCTTACTATTAGTTATTTTGATTAACTAATTCTGACTGCAATTGTTATTAGTCCTCACACTGTATAATATAGATTACAATTCTGCTAGATCTGTGCATTTAATTAATTAACTTTATTGTTCCACATTGAGATTCAGTAACAAATGAATAGGAGATCTTTTTACCTGTTCACAGTTCCTCCCATTTGAGTGTTAAACCATATCCAATTTAATCTCAATATATTGAGAAATACATCTTATTTCTGAAACAAATAGTAATCATCAATTCAAAGTGATGGGTCCATTGCCTTAAGCCTTTGAGTAAATAGCAAACTTTAGTCCGGAAACACTATTCATCTTGACAAAAAACTCACACATCTGGAGATAAATTGATGATGGTGGTATTCTGAGATTTGGAAGATGCTTCTTTTTATTTTCTTCACTTTTAAACATGAAAGAGTGAATAGTGAAAACTCTAGGATCATTGAAGGCAAAATTCAAGCACAAAAAGCTTGCTAAACTTTTAAAAAAGTATGCTTTTGCTTTAAGATAATGCTAAACCTTTTGGCCCTGAAAATAATCCTTTACCTTCAAGATCTCAGTTTTGAGCTCCAGGATTGACCACCGTATAATCCTGACCTTGATCAGAGTGATTTTCATCTTTTTGGAGCACTGAAAGACGTGGAAAAAGATTTTTTGTTATAATGAAGAAGTCATGGAAGTTGTTTAAAATTGTCTGCGCACCATACTTTAAAGTTTCTTCAGGAAGGATTTCAAATGCTTGTTAAAAGGTAGACGAAGCACATAGAATAGGATTGGATTATGTTTGGAAAAATAACCATTCATGTAAGTTCAAATAAAAATAATGTTTTTTTTTCATATAACTTTACCCTAGTATATCACTGTTCCCAGTATTCGTAATACCTAAGTCAGTGTTTATAGAGTTCACAGACTCACAGGAATCCCAGTGATTAAGCAGATGTAACACTAAGGAAGCCTACTCGATTGACTTTGGCAGTATGTGATAGCCTATGATTACATATGCTTTGTGAATTGTTTGAAAGCAGCACAGCCAAGTGATTGAAACAGTTGGATATTGCCAACAGAAAGCTTTGGCACATTGAATTTAGTACGCTGCTGTGGAAATTAAAAGTGTGAATACTCCATTTTAGAGAAAATATCATTTGCTATTTTTCTTTATGGCACGAAGATTAATGCACGGATTTTCTCAAGTCATCTGATAATGCTGCAATATCGCTCTTTGGATAACTATCATGTAACATCCTTTTTGAGCATGTAGATTATGTTGTATTATAGAAAACGTTTAAACTAGTTTGTTATTTGTTGTATACATGTTGACTAATGTCTGAATTTTAGTTTAGTTTTACAGTATTCCTTTTTCTTCAATCTTGCTGTAGATTGCTTAAGATTCTCAATTTATTTGTATAATCATTATCGTTGTTATTTACAAATTAATATATCTTAGTTTTTAACTTTCTTTCTCATAACTGCATTTTTCACAATTGAAAATTTCCAGGAATGGGTATTTTTATATTCATAAAACTTCCAATTTTGTTTTTATTTTACCTTTGTATGCTTCTGCTTACATATATTTATTTTAAGAAAATCAGTTTTAATAACTAATTAAAAATCAAAATAAAATTTATTGGTAAAATAAATATTACCATATAAATTTATGATTTTAATTGAAACACATTAGTTTAAAATTGTATCATATAAACGCCACTGTGATGAAAATTTGCATTGTTATATATTTTTTCATTTGGGTTTTTAAAAATTTTTGTTTTTATATTTTCATATTTGTTTTTCGGAAAAAGTTAAGCATACAATTACTTGATACAGACTGATATTTGTTAAAACAACCAGAGCTGCCATTAAAGATCATATTTATCATAATATAGTGTGTTATAAAAGTACCAGTAATAATTAATTACCTATGCTTGTATTTATACACATTATAATCAGTTCCTGACCACGTTTGTTGTTCATCATAGATATATGAATTAGGTAACGAAAGACCTTCACTTAATGTTCTTTTTCTTATACCATCTCCGTATTCACTTGCAAGGATTTCTGAATCGCTAAACATGTTTATTCCACCTGTTCCCATATAACCGTTTATCTGAAATAAATAAATAACCATTAATCTGATCAACAGTTACTGAAATAAATTGAAAAACAAGATTGTACTCTAAAACTTTATAAAAATGTTTACTTATATTTTTATACATTTTTACACAAATGACGATCAAAGTCTAAACCTGGATTGCCATTCAGATTGTTAAACAATCATCATAAATAAATACTGTGGTTAAATTATAATAAATAAGTAAATTAAAAAAAAAAGAATAGAAGATTTTAATTGATAAATAAACACTATTTATGAGGTAATAAAATTACTGTAGTAATACAAACAACTGTTGTTTCAGCCGATTCTGATAAAAAACATAATTTCAGTTTCATAAAAACATCTAAACCATTTCAACCTGCAATTCAGACCAACCACCAGACGTCTAAGATAGATATCTCTAAGGTTGGATAGATAAAGCTTATCTTAAGATAAAGACATCATTAACCTTAAACCAAACAAAGAGTTATTAGAGATGTAATCCTTGCTTGTGAACAAAATAAAGTTTGGTTTTTTTTTGTTTAAAGGTTTGTGCTTTGTTTTTGAGATAAATTTTATCTGTATAATCTATAAAAGAGGCACACACTAAGTCATGGTGGGTAGTCGTAATTGGATATTTAAATGATATAAATGTTTTTAAATTAATGTTACACTTTCTGTTAGAATTGTCTGAAATGACAAAGATTTAAATCAAATTTTAATCCTCCACTTCAGTAATCAATACATAAAATTGATAATTTACTGAGTTACACTGAATAAGGCAAATGATTGCTGAAAATGTAGGGAATGAAGTAAGTTTATTTATTTGTTTGATGTTATAACTGAATATTGTAGGTGATGAGAAATGAGTTATAATCTATTCCCTAAAATAACACCAAATAATTCACACTAAATTAACATAACTGTCTTCAAGAATAACAAGTATCTCATTCCAAGAATATTAGAAAAGTGTAAAGGGATTACCAGGTTGCCTTCTTCATTTCTCCCATCAGTATATGATAATCAGTCCTACTAATGACATCTTAAGTTTGAATTCACACATAGTATTGCGAGCTGGCTATACTGCTACCTTGATAAATATCCTTAATACATTGATTCCATCTAATGGTTTCAATTAATACTTAGGATATTGTGTGTACATATGCTCTACTAGACTCCCATTAATCGATTCATTTTATATACAGCATTGTATGCTGTGCTCATACCATGCTGTTTCTTTATGTAACTTACGTTTATGATTATAAATCAAGTAGAGAAAAATTTAATCAAAGCTTATATTTTTAAATATAAAAGAAGAAGCATTAGTTTAAAAATTGTCAATTATATTGCCTGGTTTAATTAATGCGAATTATAAATTTATTGCTTTGTACTCATACATCAAAGATATGCAAAATTTAGTAATGGAAATATTCTTCAGCTGCTAGAAAGGAGTGCTGCATTTACTTACATTTAATTTTCTTAACATTTGGCACTGTTAGTATTATACAATTTATATAAAAATGGAGTATCCACTTACCAACAATTGTGAGTATTAATTTAATTACTCAAGCGCTTTTGGATTATTCCTCCATCATCAGGGATTATTGATTAACTATGAATTTTATAATTAACTGTTATGAACATAATTTTAAATTTTATTTTCATTTTAATTCCTATTTATAAAAATTTATATGCACAACTATAAAATTCATAATTAATCAGTAATCCCTAATGATGGAGAATAATCTGAAAGCGCTTGGATAATTATTACTCACAATTCTTGGTAAGTGGATACTCTATTTTTATGTAAATTTACTTATATTGCAGCCGCTATCAAATGGTTTGAATATTCTGTGGACTCCTTCAAATGAAGCCTTAATGGGGAGAAAAAATTGTTCTTGCTGCTTGTCTTTTTCATAATTCCTTTGTGAATTTAAATATGAATTACAATGAAGGCTTTGAATTTAGAAACTTGATCCCATCAGCTTTTAATTCCATCCAGAACACTGAACGTAAGTGAGGTTATGCAAGTACATGGAAAATTGGTCTACACCAATCTATGGCAGGCTGTAGCAGTATACAGCAGTAGATTGCATTTACTACTGCTCATAACTTACCAGACTTGCTACGCCTTTAATGAACACTTCCTTACTGTGCTTTGTGCATAGTAGGGATGTATTACTGAATGTGTAAATTGACAGCTCTATATAGTTCAAATGGGATAAACCAATTTTCAATCAAACCAGTCATGACATGATAGCAATTTCAGTAGGAGCAAAGTACCATGAATATATAAATCTATCCTAACTTTGTTCACCACCAGGATTGGATGAATTTTTATTATTATTATTCTCAGAGAAAAGAATTGTGACATGTAACAAAAAAGAATAATAAAGGTATTCTTTTGATGTTTGTCACAGTTGTAAGAAAAACTAGGACCTATAGCGTAAAACAATGCTGTACTCACTAGCTTTCCCATTTTTCCATAGGAGAATAAATGTTATTACTATATCAAAGCAAGAGCTTACACCATACCATTGTCAGTACCACCGTACCATTGAAGTGATTACTGTGGTCCATTCATTTTCAGCAGACAAAGACATGGCTTACAGTAATCTTAAATTTTTCTTTGAAATAAATCACTGTAAGACCTGATTGAACACAATTCAAGTCTGTTTTTAATAAGGATGATGTAATTGGTAAATTTATTTATTTTTTTTAATGTTGAAAATTAATCAGTTTTCTGTTAATTAAATAAATACCTTTTTAGAGATGTCTTCATCATCAGAATCAGAAGGTGTTGATGCAGTATGTTGTGTACCTTTACTAGGTATTGGTGTACCAATCGCATCAATTACACGAGCTAATAGCATACCGGGTTCAACAGGTGTTGCCGATCTAAATGTTGCTGTACGATCAATTTTATTTATTTCACTATCTGACATGACACGTTTTGGCTTTTTATGCATTACATTTTCTGATACTGCTCGTCTTCTTTGATTTCTGTGTGCTTTAAATGCTGCTTCAAGATCTTCTGGCTCAGGTTCTGGTTCTTTTTTACGCAAAACCGGCCATTCAGTTAATTGTGGTGCACTTCGACTACGTGGTCTTATACCTAGTAACGGGCTTGTTGTTTCTTTATCTCTATAAACTGGCTGTAACATTTAAATTCAGTTTTAGATTTATTATTCTAATTATAAAATTTCATTATTTATTAAGTCTTGTAAATTTTATAGTGTTAACAGTTTAATATAGCAAAATCATAAAATATAAACATTAAATCATAAAATTTTATTGAACATTTTTGTTCATTTAACAATAATTAACAAATTGATCTAATACATCATTAAATAAAAACTTTTCAGTATTTGTAAGTCTTCATGTGTGAATGTGGAATTTATTTCGAGCAATTTTGATAATTTTTTCAATGGAGTTTTTTATTAAAAATCTTTACTTTGCATCACTACACTATGAAGTCCCTCTGATAAATACATCTAAAAGTTCTAGATGAAAAGTGTACTAATATTATAAGCTATGGAAATTTATAAACAAGGGTGTACTACAGCAGTTATTATGAAGATAATAATATAAAAACAAATAAAGGAACTGAAATAAAATTTACATTGCATCACATTGCTGATCTCCTTAATAGAATGGTAGCATCTCAGTCTTTCTTCCAGAGGACAGGTTAGCATTTTTCATACATTACTAATTTTCATTTTCATTTTCCCATGTAGAAGCTTCTTCATAAGCTTCTGTGTTACATTAATTCATCAGTCAGTCACAAAAATAAACATAAGTTTACATTATGTATCTATAATATAGTAAACAAATTATCGTTAAGTTGTTAATGCAAAGTTATTTAAGTAAAAATATGTAGATGATATGTCCTTTTTTTAACTTCTGGGACCACCGTTAGGTATTGCTTCAGAGGATGTGAGATGAAATGGCAATTTTGTAGCAAGTGGCATGCCATGCCTGACCGGGATTCAAACCCGGGACTTTCGGATGAAAGGCCAAGACACTACCACTCGCACCAAAGAGACCGGCAAATGGTATGTACTTTAGATATACTTAAGTTAAACAGAAAAAATAAATATAAATTCTTACTCACTTAATTTCATGATAGAATACGAAATCCTTTCAAGACACTTTACACATTTAAATTCCTAAAATTATTTTGTAATGGTGTATGGACAAACAGTCGCTCACTAATTCTCCATTAATTGTGCTTTAAATTTTTTAATATCCTAACGAAATTTAATAGCTCCTCCAGATATACAGTCCGATTTAACACAGGTAATGATAATGATTTAATTGAAATGTACGACTTCATTTTCTTCATATAAACACATTCAATAATATTTAATGAATTTAGATTATTATTTGTTTAATTCCCTTTTTTATTTTTATTTTTGCTTTTGTTGGCTATGTCTAATTACAGTGAATTATAACATACCCTCTTCATAATAGTTATTCTGTACAGCTTATTCAATTTTATGCTTATCTATTTAATCGATATGATCACTGTTCTGTTGTAATATATTACTTAATTAAAAAATTAAGTGCAGGTTTCATTGTAATATTTCATTGATCAAAATTATTTCATAATGGTAATTTTTATACTTGTTTTTAATATTTGTAGAAGGTAGTTAACTTTATGGTCAGTAACTGTTACTGCACTGATAACCTGCATAGTTTTTCGTTATAAACTTGAGATGTAATTTTTCTTCTAGAAATTAATAATGTGTTTAAATAAACAACAAGTTATCTCAAAAAGAAGTGACTGATTAACATACTAATCATCAATCTGCATGATGAAATGTGATTTCAGTTTTTGTAAATATTAAAAATTCGTGACAACTCAATTTTAAATTACATGAGAGTTTGTTCTTTCAGAAGATCTTATCCAGAGCTATTCAAAATTGTATGGATTATTAGTGGAGTTACTAGTAGCACTATTAATGATGCCACTAGTAACACAAAATCTTTTATTACAAAATCCCTCTTTTGTAGCAAGTAGTGGAACAAATTATTTGATATTTGTTATATTTCTTTTATTCATCTAATATTTTGGTTTGGCCAAATTTAGAAAGTTTATAATAATTTTTATATTGTTAAAACATGTTGAAATCTTGATTTTTTAAAGTTTTATGACAGGTTGAGATACAGAAGTGGATGGCTGTCAGATCATTGTTCAGTGCACTTAAATATGAACCTTGTTGACATATGTTTAGCAAATTGCTTACAAAAATAAAAATAAAAAATCTCTTATTATAATAAAATAATAATACCCACTCCTTGAACAGAAACATTTGAGCTTCACAAAATATATGTTTGTTGCATTCTGTAATTGGAGATTTCATTCGTGTTATTACTATATTTTCAAAGAAAAATTGCTCATCTAATAACTTTTTTACCATCAGCAGTGAAAATACAAGGTAATATTTATTTATTGAACCAGAATTGTATAATATATATATAAAATATAAATCCATATAGAGGTAAACTTCATTGCCTGAATGCAGTCAGGTACTTAAACGTTAAGCTTTAAACTAACTTAAAACTACAAACATTTACAAAGTTTTTGTTATTCAAAGGTATAATGCAGTAGAGCAACAAAACAGTTTCTGGACTTCTTGTACATTAGATTTAATCTAGCTTTTCAATTTAATTTTTAAAGAAACTTTTTCAATATCAATTGTTTTTGGATTATTTGGTAATTCATTGAAAGTTTTGATGACCATATTATAACTATTTTTATTGCTAACCTTTTTCTTATTTCTAGGTAATATTACACTCATAATACTGTTTGATGTGAGGAATTGATTTTTGAGGCTACGATTGTGATATCTTAGTGGTTTAAAAGCAAATTGTTCTAAATTCATTGGGTTGCCTTGAAAAATAAAATTGCTTTTGTTTACTTTTTTTAATTACATTATTTGTAAATCTTGTAATAGATCCCAATTATTTTTATATACACCTTTCCAAGCTAGACTTAGAAATTTTATGAAAAATGTAAACTAATATTTAGTTTTTTTTTTTTATAATTTTCTCCTCAATGTGTTTATTTCATGTTAGATTAAAATCAAAAATAAATCTTAAGTATTTTCAACTCTTAATTCTCTTTAGTATGTTTTTCATTTAATTCTTACATTTAATTGGATTAGTGTAATATCACAATAGTTACTGAAATACATAGTTTTAGTCATACATACAGTCTTATCACATTTAATGGTAGTTTTTTTTTAATGCCAACTGACCATCGATTTGTCTAAGATACCCATTTATAGTTTTTTGCCCTTCATCCCAGGTATAATTGATATAAGTAGATATAATTGATGTATCATTAGCATATGACAGAATTGTTTCAATAGGGATTTCTTTTAGGAGATCATGTAAAGCACAAACAGCAGTGGTCCCAAAATCGTTATGTGGGATCCAGTATTTACTTTACTATAACTACTTTCATTATCATTAATTTTGACTTTTTGATATCCATTGCTAAGATAGCTTGTAAGTAAATCCAAAACCTGTCCTCTAATCTGTATACAATGTAGTTTTTCTGATAAAATTTGATGGTTGACAGTTGAAAGCTTTAACCAAATCCAAAAACAGTTGTCAATTACTTTGATCCAAATTGCTTATATAAAACCAAATTTTCTTCATAAAACCAAATTGATGTTTTGATATCATAATAATATTTTCTACAAAATGAAAGATTCTATTGTATATTATTTTTTTTAAATATTTTAGCAATATTTTATATTAAGGAAATAGGTCTCTATACTTTGAAACATTGTGTTTTTCTCCAGATTTGTAATTAGGAACCACTTCAACCTGTTTTAGTGAATCTGCCCTGCTTGCTAAATACATAAATTAATTATATACAATAAAGGCTCAGCATTATAGACACAAAATATTTTCAGTGTTTTGGTGTTATCTTATCAAAACCTACACTTTTCAATTTCATTGAATTAATTATGTTCATTACTTCATTGCAATTTTTTGGTTTTTTAAACACTGAACTTTGCTCATTTGTGGCAGTGTTAATTCAATATCTTCGGTTAATGATTTTTTGACCAAGTTTTTGCCCAATTTCAGAAAAATAAATGTTCATAGTGTTAGCTATTTCAGTTTAATTATTAATCTTACTCTGATTTACATTCATGTAAATTATGAAGTTAATATTACTATCTGATTTGTTTTTTATCAGCTTTTGAGTTTATAATTTCCCATAGTCTTTTTAAATTGTTACTATTATTCTGGATCTTTTAATTTAATTTTTGCATCGAAGATGGCTATCCAAAATTTTTGCCTAGCTTTTGAATTGAAATTTTAGCTTATTATTGTTTGATTGCATTTGTGATTAATTTTTCCTAGGTCTCGTCTTACCTTTTATTTTAATTGTTGATGTTCTATACAGTCATTTATTTCAGTCAAACAGTCAGTAGCTACAGTTGAATCCTGCATTAACATGATTTTATTCCAATTTATTGTCTAAGCATTATTTCCTAGTTTGTTGTAGCTCAATATTATTGGTGCTTCACTATTTTTAGGTTTTCCATCAACAGCAATAAATAAAAAAATGTGTTTCATAAAAGGATTCTTTAATTTATACATTTTTGTCCTTATAGAGTTTGTTTTAGTAAAGATATTGTCAATGCAAGACCGATTACAATTGCCATCAGAATGTCTAGTTACACTTTGAAATTCTGAAGTATAGCTTTTTTCTAGAAAGTTATTAAGAAACTCTTGACTTATTTTATCTAATTCTAGCAGATCTACAAGAAAATTACCTATTAATAAGTGATTTTTTTATATTTATTTTTCTCTCCAAGAATTTATTTATATCATGTATAAATTCAGTTTTATGTGTATCGTGTGATCTGTATATAGCAGAAAATTCAATACCAGTATCCTATTTATTTTTATACAAGAATTGAGTATTTTAATCTCACCAAATTCATCAATTACTGTATTTTTAATTACATTCCCATTAATACAAAAGACTATGCCATCACATCTATTTATTCTATTATTTTAGTATATATTATAGCCTGGCAGATTACAACACTGTACCAATAATGTTCTTACAAAACATGACAATAATGTGACACAACCAAGTCTCTGTACATACAGTGGCAAACAGTTTGATCGTTAAACTCTCAATAAATATCCACTTTAAGCTTCTAATATTTATATGTAATATTAAATTTTTCATACTGTTAATGGCTTTATTGAGTTTGGATGTTACTGAAAGATCTTTTATGCTGAATTGGTTCTTTTTGAATAGTTTCTAAGAAATCAAAATCATGTACCATATTACTTATTATCCTTTTCCTTGTTATCCTCTTTCCTGAAGGCTGATATATGTATTAATTTTTAATGAAAAAATTAATCGAATTAATTTTAGTAAAATTTGTTAATGTCAAAAATTATCAATTATGTTAATTTGTTATCATCATCTGTGAAATGAATATTATTGTTGATTTTTGGACTAGTGTTATGGTGTGGTGAATTAAAAAAATATATAATTATGTATTTCATGTGTGATCCTGTTTTATCTCTGTAGGATTTTATAAAAAATATATATATATTTCATTAACTTTAAAATTTGGTTCAGTGGTACAGTTTTATGTTTGAAAATTTCTGTGGAATATGCATCGGCTTATAATACCAGTGAAGACACAAACGAAATGAAATAAAAATTGTGCGTAGTTCTTTGCAGCAAAATTTATATAGAATAAGCAGGTGATATACAAACAAGCATTTAATTTGTTTCTTATAGAAGATAGATAAATAAGTTTTTTCTTCCTGTGTCAAATAATGAAATTCTTTTAAAAATATTTTGACCTAATACTGAGAAGTATTAAATAATCTACAACTTACCTTAATTTTAGGAAAATACATTTCATTAAGCACTCTGCGAACAGATGTCACTTCATTTGTAAATTCTTGCCAGATTTTTGCTTGTGTTTGTTTAATTGTTTGGGAAACAGCTTGCTCAAGACGTGCCATTTTCTTAGATCGCATTGCTCTTGCAATAAAACCTAATATCATAACTAAATAACCTAATCCAAACATAAACCATATTATCAGAAGTACTTTATAAACATTATACCATGGTTTGTCCTTTCCAGTTTGTCCTAGAAAATAAATAAAGTGTATTTTTTTATATTAAATTCAACAATTTTTAGAACTAACTGTATTTTTATTGATATAATTTGTTTTTTTAATATCTTACATGAAAAAAGAGTTTATTATTCTTCTGTGTTTTAAAAATATTTGTGTATGAGATGTATGACATAATTAATATGATTATATTTAGATGTAACAGTACATACCTGCTACATAGTCACCATAACCGATTGTAGTTAATGTAACAAACGCATAATATATACTCTCATCAAAAGACCATCCTTCAAAATATACAAAAGCTCCTGATGGTATTATTATGAAAAATACAATTCCAGGTATCAGGTACATTATAATATCCATTATTAAACTGAGTCTTGTTTCAAAATGATGAGTTTTATATCTGTGATGAGCACGCATAAACTGTAAAATAATATTTTTTAATGTAAATTCTATCATTAAGGTGCATAATGGTATGTTGCTTTACTTTTTAATATTTTATGTATAAAAAAAAAATTTCATTCTTCCTGTCTGTTCATTAATTTTATTTAATAAATTTATGGCAATTATTCCCCAAGGAGGAGTAGTTAGAAAATGCGAAAGAGATTGTAGCCGTATTTACAGTTGAGCTATTTGAAATTCAAACAATTTTTTTTTTGCTTGATGATATCACACATGAGCTTGAAACTTGTGAATGGGATATGGAATGGAATTTTGTAGCGTATGAAAAATGCCATGCCTGACTGGGATTTGAACCCAGGACTTCTGGATGAAAGGCTGAGATGCTACTGCTCCACCAAGGAAACAGAGACGGTGTTTATATTTAGATATATAAAATAATTTTAATCAGTAAATAAATCACAACTAAAATGAATCGGTCTTCAAATAGCTATATAATAAAATCAACTTTTCATAAAAAACATGTCTAGCTCATTGCAAGCGTTTAAAATTCTGTAGTATAAACTTATTGCTGAAAACATTTTTTAATAAAATTACAAATTTAAAGAAATTTTTTTTTGAATCTATGGAGTTAGCTTCTGAATCACATTATAGGTTAATATAAGAAAATAAAAACAAATGATATGCATTTTTGTTTATTAACATAAAATCATTTTAATCTTAAAAATAATTAAAATACATCTTTGGTTGTAAGTTTTTACTGCACAATTTTAAGTTTACTAAGGGTTTTTTTTTTATTTTATCTGACTTCATATAATGGATAGTTAAGTGTCTCAATTTGACTTTAAACTTTAAGTACTGCTTTTGTTGGTGTTAGATGAGGCGATCTTGGTGGCCAGGAATGTGGATCTCTACGACTGATCCATTTCTCAGGGATATGATGATTTAAGTAAGTGAAAATGGCACAAAATAAATGGGGAGGCGCGCCATCGTGCTAGAAGTATACTTTGCATCTCAATACTAGAAGAACATCTTAAACAGCTGAGGCAATTCTTTTTGAAGAAAGTGCAAGTAGACCTCAAAATTTAAGCGGCCAGGTAATATGAACAGTCCAAACAGATGATTGTGAAAAAGGCCACACCATAGATTGACGCTAAATCGGTGTTGAAAATTGCCATACACAGTTTTGAGGATCTAGTATGCTCATTGTATAAGTGGTTGACGCCATCTCGAGTAAAATTTGTCTCGTCGCCAAACAAAACATACTAGTAGAGTAGTCGATTTGTATTCCATCAGTTGCAAAACTACTAGCTAAGTGGACCGTTTCTTGGGTGTAGATGCTGAACTGCCTGTTTATGATAGGATAAAATTTGTTTTAAGTGTCCTCCAAACCATCGAATGCGAAACTCCGATCAGCTTAGAAAGACGTCGTGCACTGACACCTGGACTGCACTGAATTGCATCGATAATAATTTCATCAATAACAGCGTCGTATTGGACAGATCCTCGTAGCTGGTACTAATACTAGGTAGTGAGCGTGTTTCCTGATGATTGCGGAAAGTCGCGCTAATTGTTTTGAGATTTGGAATCCTGCAATTCGGAAAACGAATTTCATATTCTATTGTAGCAGCTGTAGTATTACACACACCTAAAATGAATGCCATATCAACATATTCTTCCGTTATAAATGAGTACGGCATTACTTCAATGGTAAACCGATCACGTTCAAACTAAAGTTTACAGAAAACATTTGCTAACGACGACACAGTTCACAGTATTCGATATACTTAATGTACCTTACAGAATAATTTAAACCCTAACACAGTATTACGCATTGTTGAGTACCTTGCGGACGATCAGTGACATGTACCCCCTTCTTATTCGTGAAATACCGTCTGCTATCTCTGAAATGACTCGGCGTAATGCAAGTTTGAGCTTCTACTTGATCTCCTGCAGTATTGTAATTTTAGGCAATGAGTGCGCAGATAGTGTGGCAAAAGAGGCTTGTTTGGAACTTCCTTTCTCTAATCGCCGACGATCCTCTCTGTTTTCTGAAGGTGGTGGCTCGTGATGAGTAGCAAAGCGAATGGAATGCCACCATAAACTTCGTCTAGTTAAGAACAGTATATAACCGTGGTGTCTTCATCCAGTAGTGGCCGTCAAGATTATTTGCTGTTTGCGAATAGGGCACACTAGATTCACTTATGGACATTTCATGATTCGGACCAAAGCGCCTGTCTGTGTTCGTTGTGACTGCCATCTGATTGTACATCACATATTTTCGGATTGTATCTGTTATGCTGCATTGCGTCGGAAATTTAAATTATGGACTAACATCCGTAATATATTAGGGAACAATATGGTGATGTTATCCAGTATCTTGTTTCTTAAGGCGAACGGCAAGTGGTAAGCGGCTGAACGTCAATTTTTTTTTTGTGTTACATGCTTTCAGCGTTGGCCATATTGGACGTAAAAGGCAGAGCGGCAGGAGTCGTTGCTCAGACGCAAGTTGTTTGTTCATTGTAGTTCGTTCGTGAGCAGCAAACAGTGAACATGTGCGATGAAAGTTTTATAGCTGCGGTTAGAAAATAATAAAGACATTTACTTATAAAACAATTTAGTTTGTTCTGTGTCGAATTAGTTAAATTTTAGTAAGTGTCGGATAGTAAACATTTGTGACAGAAAGTTATTTATAAATTTGTGATGTTCAGTCACGACAAATTTTGTGGTAAAGTAACAGAAAAAAGTAAAAAAAACAAAAATGTGACTGGCAAATTGTGGGATGAAGCAGGGAAAAGAAATCGATCCGGGTTGTACAGTTTATTTATCTGTGTTATATTTACTACACATCGTACCATTATTTCATCTACATTATGACTATGTGTATAATTATGTACGAAATATAGTGCGGAATTGTATGCAGTGGATATACTCTCTACTATATAAGCTAAGCTTTTTTTCTAGTTAATTACCGTGATCCCAAAAATACTTAATAAATTCATCTCCAATTTCAGATGCTGCTTGATTATAATTATTAATTCTGTTTCCCTTTCGGCTGGTCGGCCGATTGCATCGCTATTCATCATTCATTAACAGTGTAATCGATGTCTTTTTCACCGTCTCTCTCTCGCCAAAAATTGTGCAGAATGCATGCACATTAACATAAATACTTGCTCTTTCAGGCAACCTTTCAATTTCTTTTGCAAGGAAGCGCCATTTGCTCTATAATAATTCCGTATGCATATTCAATACATTTCCTGGCAGAGAGAGTCGATCATTGAAATTATTTTTCCTGAGCAGTTAAACTTCTCGGATATGAAAGCATCAAATACAGTTTAAACGGTTAAGCCTCCATCACCTATTAAAACGTCGGGTAGAGCTACGGCAGACCCTGGTAACATTTGTGGAGGAGGTGCATTGAATTTTTTTGCTTTCCAAAAGTCGAAACAGTCAGTGCAATAAATGTATTCCCATCGCGTTTTTTTCCCACCGAATTCTAAAGCAACACATTTCTTATCTGCATATGCTACAGCTTGTAAAATAATCGAATAATAATGTAAGTATTTGAAATATTCCGATACGTATTTGGTGGGAATTTGACGTTGCCGTTTTATTTGACAGTGACCTACCGTCAATACTAACAAAGCGATATGGGAATTTTCATCGCTTGCGGTAGCAGTTAATAGTATTTTGCAGAAGTTCTGTCGTCAGTCGAGGTATGAATTCATCTCTTAGTTCGTACCAAATAACAGTACATGTCACTTGGTGTAGTTTTACCGACTCGAAAAGCAAAAGCTGCAGAACGAAAGGCAAATCCAGTCGCAACATACCTGCAGTAGAACAAACAAGAAATGGAATCTATAAATAAAATAGAAAATTTTAAATAACTGAAATAAGTAATAAGAATAAAATAAAATATATAGTAGTCTATAACCAATGTTACCTAAACGCGGTTCTATTTGTATTTGTTCCAGGGAAGAAAGAAAAGAAGAATGAAAAATTTGAAAGATACCCACAAGAAAAAACTACAGAAATTACCAGTAGCCTAAAGTAGGTCTGCAGCTGAGCAAATTACGATAAATTTCCTTATTTTAGATGTCGTTTGTTCTGGATTATATCGTTCCTGTCCGCGGTGAAGGAAATTTACAAGAACCGGAATCATCCGATGATCGTGGCTTTTCATTATCTGATAATCGTGAAGTTTCCGATATTGCAGAAATAACGGATGAAACCACGGAAGGAAATATTTCAGCCTCGATGTTTCCTTCTATCCCTTCGTCTAGTACGTCCATTTCTACTCGACGTGAACAAAAAATAATTAAAAAGTCAAATACCAGGGTAACAAATATGAAAAGATTTTTAGAACTAGAAGAAAGCGATTAGTGTTATTAGAGTATGATACCGACTAGAAGCGGAAGGTCAGAACGTTCCGGTGATCCAAGGGAGACCCCGATGAGGGGGGGGGGCTGCAAGGGCCCCAAGCTAGGGCGGGTTTTAGTCACCGCCACGACTCATAGGTACGGCTGAGGTAACGGCTCGTAATGATGAAGAAACGACATCATATTAAACAAATCAACCGACCAATTCATTTTTATTTATCATTGTAAATGTTCGATTTATTTTCCAATTATGTGTATCTTATTTTCTTATTGAAAACTTATTACTTTATATTGATTACTTATTTGTAATTACCTGATTCGGATAAAGCGATTTTTCAGTTCTGTTAAAGCAACAACAAAAATACATTCTTTCAAATTTGTTTTTAAATATATTTAAAATGTGTTTTTTATAAATTTTCCTACCTTAACGTTATGACTAGTCGTTCTTCAGTATAGATCGGGTTTTTCCAGTTTGTGTACAGTTTCTCAATTTTTCTTTTCACTTTTTCCACCGACGTACGTAAGTACAAGAAAAATTTCTGCGGGAAATTATGAACGAAGATAACGGTAAAAATGGTGGTATTCTCCATAAATAGAGCGACTTTTATTTGTGGATGAACTCTCCATGTCTTCTCTTGGTTTTAGGATGTATTAACATAAATATTTCAAACGATTTTCACATAGAAGCCCTCGTCGTAACCGATCTCGGTAACGGCATGATGGCAACTGAACGGAAATGCCGCGTATAAACTGCTGCTCTGTCGCTTACCAATATGTTTACAGGTCGCTTACGTTTTGCCGCTTTGATGCTCGCCGCTCACCGCTCTTCTGTATGTCCGTAGCCTAAGACCGTGCATATAAATTAACATACTTGAGTATTCCTATATTATGTTTCGCCCATGTATGCCGTTAAAGCGCGTTTAATATTGACTATATTTTGGTTTTATTTCGCATTTAGTATACCTCATAGGCGTTTTAGATCTGTTTAATTTTTAAGGTGAATTTTAATTGCTAATTATTTACTATTATAATTTTGTGTCCAAGCGCTGAAAACGACACCTTGTTATGCGCCCAGGGAAAAAATATTATTTTATTGCCGACTTTGAAATAATAATTTTCAAATAATTTATTGTATTTCTGTCATTAATGAAGAAATTGTTATCTAAGAAGTAATTTTTATTTATTTATGTATCTTTATTTTACAATTGTTGCGTAATTTCCAGTAATTTTTTTTTAAATCTTTTAACAGTAAATTTTGTTTTTATAAATTTTTCACTTAAAAAAAAATCGGTTTTTGTTTACATTAAATAAGTAATTTTATGACATGTAGTAATGTACTCTTTCTAAATAAAATTCGAATTTTTCTAACTTTTTTCAATTTATCTTACCCATTTTGTTCAGAATTAAATTCTGTACAAGTTTTTTTTAAAGAATTTTATGTGTTTATTACTCATTTAACAAAGTTATTGTACGTCAAACATAAAAAAGCAGGGGTTTTTACCCCCATCTATTGGTTTTCACCCCAGATACCTCAACATTTACTGTAGATACGGTTCTGGGATATATTTTATTCGATATTTCAGGTTAAAAAACATAAGAAATCACTAATTTTACTGTTTAATTAACGCCCTAAAAATTTCGTTACGGAGTACTGTCGTTTCACCGGAGTAGTTGAAATCCGAGCGATCTTTCCCTAACCGTAACTCGCAAACCCATTTTAGGACATAGGTTTATATGAATTTTTTCCATTATTTTCATGAATAGAATAGGTTATGAAAGTCCCGGGAGAATTTCGTGATGCACTCTTTTTATATTAAATACCATGTATAAATACAAACTGAAGATGCAGGATCCCGCGAAAATCGATTCTTGGAATTCATATGGTAAGTTTAAATTATCTGTTTGCTGTGTTTTGGTAGTTTAAATTTAATTTAATAATATAATGATATATATGTATATATATATAATATGTATCATAAACCTTTGTCAGAAAGAAATTTAATAAATGTTTGGATTGCCTGTAGTTTTTTTTAGTTACATTTAAAAATTTAAGTGCTTTTTCGTAACAGATTCAGAGGTTCGGGTTCTTTTGTTGAAGCCAAAAGAAAATACCACTTACTACTTGTAGATGCTCTGTTAGTTATGATTTAGTTTGGCTCCTGAAATTGTGTTTGCTGTTGACATCTAGTAAATAATATTATAAATCATTTATAGTTATGAAGATAAACTTTGTAGCCTTTCTATTCCAATGAAGATTTCATTATTTTAGTATATAGATATAAAAATTCTATTAAACAAACCGCCTAATATAGAATATAGATAAAACTTATCTTACCTTAATTTTTCATGAAAGTAATTTCAGAAAAAAAAAAATATATATATACGCTTTTAGGGAAGATAGCAATATTGTTGTGCAATTAACTTATTACACATCAATTGTATGAGATTAATAATGTAGAACACCCACTAATATGTTGGTTTGGGAGTTATTCTTTGTTCAACCTTTAAATTAGTCTTTTTAACTTATTGCATGCAATATCCCGACTTAAAATTATTTTGATAATATTAATCTGAAATAGAACTAATTGTAAAGTTCATGGTCATTTCAGGTTTACGTATAACAATAATAATTTATGATGAAGATTATTTTATGTTTTATTTTAAGAAATAATCTCTTTAGAGTACAAGAAGATAAATTTTTTGATAAAAAATTATTTAAATGAAGCAGTTCAGTTACCCTGTTTTTCGGTCAGATGTTTACAGTAAGAATTGATATTTTTACGATTGGAAAATTTTTGCTGATATTTTTCACAATAACTATAATACCTATAGTTTTTCCGTTAATAAATAAATAAATTAGCTTTACTTAGAAAATTTCTTTGAATTCATTTACTATTATTTAACTCCTTTACACCTATCATTTATGTTTGTGTAGAAATATATCTCCAGTTTCAGCATCGTATGAGTATCTATTATAACATGTGTACACTTATAATGGAGCTCAATAATGTAAAACCGTTACGTTACATGGTAGTAAAGGTACGATCTTTTTTGTTTAGCAAATGCCTGCACTTCATACAGCTCTAAGGAAAATTGCTAGCGTGAATAACAAAAACTTAAATACAGCTGTTTATATTTTTGTCATTGTTTTGTAAATTGTGTGTGTAAAAGGAATCATCAGATTCCTTTCCTCCTAAAATCTTGTTTCTTAGAATATTATATGTTTGTATATACGTATTATTTTATTCAGTAGCAGTGATAATCAATCATATGTTATAGTAAATTCTTAGGTTGAATTCTTAGGTTTTGCTTATAAAAAAAGATGAAATAATACTGCATTTCTTTTTAATCACCACCCGCTAGAATATCACTTAAGTTTTAACAGTACAATTCTTTTATATGGTAGTTCTTTTCAGTAATATACTGGATCTAACTGAGGGGAGCTGACTAAAAATATTTGACAGTAGCAGAATATGAATTGCTATTTGCTGTTAAGGCTAAAGTTTTCAATCCGAGGTTCTGTTTTTGTTGTTTTATTTATTGTAAGTTTTATTTTACACAACATGAATTCTACAAAGAAAAAATATTTAAAATCTTAGAATAATTAATTTCTGAGCATAGAGATTTTAAAAACAATTTTCTTCCATTTTTATATTTTTTTGATTTGTTTTAGCAGACTTGCAACTTTCAATAACCTATATCTTATTGTCGGTGTCAGAAATATGTTGTAAATTATTTAAGTTCAGATTGATGTTACAGTTCCGCGTGTGTAAAATTAATGAAATATTTTAAAGTAGGTAAGAAAGTCTAAAACTCATGAATAATTAAGCGAAAAGAAAACATATTAACTAGTCATATTAATGAAAATAGTAATTTCATAAATAATCCAAATTTATATACAGTAATAATACTGCTATTATTTCTTGTTACTAAAACATACTTACTGTAGATCCAAAGAAATCTCCTAAATGTGATAAAACAATACCATTTAATGGTATTCCAATTAATGAATACAGTATTACTAACATTCTACCTTCCATTGTTGTTGGTGATAGATTACCATAACCTGAAATAATTGAAAATATAGAATTAATTGATCTATTTTTAAAGAATTAAAACAATATTAATTGCTTATTTTAGAAGAAGCGACATTACAAAATAAATAAATTGATGTGATTATGTGCAACAGTATGTTAGGCTCAATGGAGAAGACAACATGCAATCATTTCACTCATTTAGTTTCTCGGTAAGCCTGGCATTGGGTTTTTAATTTTAATAATGGTTTTGTTACTTTGTCATTTTTGGGCATGACTTGTGACCCATTTCAGGTTGCCTCAAATTATAGTGATTATGATGCTTAACATTCAATATTTTTTATGTTTGAGATTTTTTGTGCGTTTCTTTCTGGAAATCCCCAAAAAATGGCATGAGCCCTAGGTAGCTGAAATTCCTTGTTTGTTTGATATTACGAAAGGTACATATTAGGATTTTGGATTAAAACTCTGTAACATGTAAAAAAAAATTTTATAGATTTCTCTTTGCCCAACATAGACTTTTATTAATGAATTATATTCCATTTTTAAAATAACATTTTCATCGCTCTGGTTGGTAATTTAAAAAAAATTTTGATGAAAATATGCAATGATGAAAATACCAGTTGTTATAATTTATAACAATAATTTTCCTTTACTCCAGTACATTTTTTATATGTCAAGAGTGACTATTTTCTGTTGATCTGATATCAAACATTAAGCCTCTAAGTTATATTAAAACTTTATAAAGTATGTATAAGATATTTTCTTGATTTTTATAAACATCAATTTCTCCACCCAATAAAAATACATCAAAGAGTGAAAATGAAAATTGTAATTTCACAACTAAAATTTTTCTTTTTTAGTATTTTTAAATCATCTCATAATAAATTAATATACTGAATAATAGATGCATTAAAAGTAATCTATTAAATCTAAAACTAAATTTTTCATCGTAAAAAGGAAAGGAATTCTTCAAAAAGTAAAAACATTTTTGCAGTTAAAGACTGCAAATTTTTTTAAATGAACATCGATATATTTTATTTAATGACAAAATAAAAATATTGAATAGATATCTATGACAGAACAGTTTTTTAAGGATTATAAAGACAATCAAAAACCGATATTTATATTTACTTACTAGATTCTGATATAGTTTTTTTTTGAAATGACATTGAGTCTTATCATCTTAACTGGTTTTAATTACAAGTGTGTATTTCTTACGCTAATAAATGATATTAGGTGCACTTTTTTTATGAAGTATTTATTATTTGTTTTTATGATATATGAAACAATGTGATTCATCTGGTTTTATTGAATCGACCATGTAACTGCAGATACTATATCTTTCTTTGCTTAATCTCAAACTAGGTAGTATATTTTTATTATTGTTAAACTGAGGCTGTGAGAAAAGTCCATTACAGTTAATTTAGTCCCAATGATTTAAAGTTAACTGATTCTGGGTTTTATTTTATAAATAATATAACTAATCTACTTTTTGGTCCTTGACAAAACAGTAAAGTATCTTGATAAGAGATAGTTCTGTGAGTTGATGATCGTCCCTGTCCTATGCCTTCCTCTTCCCTAATCTGTCATCCCTTCTTCCTTAGATATGTAAGATAGGAATCGAGTCAGCCATAGTCTTAGCTCCATCTTCGGCATCATTCAGTGATAGGTAGAAAAATAATTGAGTCTCAGCAAAATGATGACTATCTTTGAGACCATCGACTGCTCTTACTTCTTGCTCAGGGATAGCATAAAAAGCCAGACTGGAGGCTGTGATTACTAGTGGCTAAAGTCAGTCCTCTATTCCTAAATACTTTTGTTTTAATTAGAATCTGGACTTTGCAGCATTAAAGAACAGATTTTTAAAAAAGAGATTAGGAACCATTCTGACCATTGATGATTGTGTGTTTTACATTGAAGTTAAGTTTTAAGAATTAATATATATATATATATATAGTGTGTGTGTGTGTGTGTGTGTGTGTGTGTGTGTGTGTGTGTGTGTGTTTTATGTATACTTTTACATTGAATAATGTAATTTATTTCAAAACCACTAAAATATTGAAAGAAAAGTCAAGATTACCAACCTGTAAAAACCCCCTCTTAGGGTTATACCTAGGGTACATCCAAATACCATTTTGGGGACGGGAGAGGTTTGTTAGTTTAGAAATTCTGTACTCATTATTGGTAGTTCTTTGATATTGAGAGAAAATTAAATTCTTGTTTGTGCCATATATTTATACTGATGAACACAAATCATTAAAAAATCATATACTTGTACTGTACTCATTTGAGCAAAAATGCCCTGATTTTGTAAAGGATTGAGTTCAGAAGGATATATGCTAAATGGAGATGCACTGAGTTTTCCTCAGAGAGGATTTGTTTCTCTCAGTGATGTTATCACTGTTAAGCTCTGTTTCTTTTCCTTACTGCTTCTTCCCTGTTTTCAGTTTTGTGAGTGCAGGTTTGACTCACTAAGTCATTGTTAAGGAACCCACCAGGTTGGTCTAGTGGTGAATGCGTCTTCGCAAATCAGCTGATTTCAAAGTCGAGAATTCTAAGGTTCAAATCGTAGTAAAGGCAGTTAAAAGTAACTACTTCTAAACAGATTTGAATACTAGATTGTGGATACCAGTGTTCTTTGGTGGTTCAGTTTCAATTAACCACACATCTCAGAAATGGTCGACCTGAGACTGTAAAAGACTACACTTGATTTACACTCATACATATCATCCTCATTCATTTTCTGAAGTAATCCTGATGGTGGTTCTGGAGGCTAAACAAAAAACAGGTCATTGTTAAGGATGCCAAAACCTAGAATCAATCGACTTTGAGGTGATAAAGTAGGGAAGCTCAGTTGCAGACTGAACCAGGGTTTCTTTTTCCTGTCTAGTAGCTGCAAAATAAAATTAATAGCTGAAGTGTTAATTTGGTGTACCCAGGCGTTCTTCTAAGCTTTCTTAAGATGCATGAAAAACACCTTTCGAATATTATTTTATTTTCAGGGTTAAATCATTACAAAATTATTTGTACATCAATTTGAAAATAGTAACCATGGAAGGTGTTGTAATGTCTGGTAAAAGAAGGAATTTTTAATATCATTTAAGCTACATTACATTAAATCTGGAGGGAAAAAAATAATTGGCAATTATTTTCTTCAGTCCATGAGGTTTGTTAATGGTTCAGTGAATGATATTTGGGCTACATTATTTTATTTATTTGTCTTTTTTCCCTGCACTCATGTCAGGTTAGTTAACTTTAGTTTTTAATAGATGTTTATAACATTGAATCAAATTTTAACAGATCCTGGTTTCTTTTAATATTATATTTTACAGAATCTTAGTTTTTAAATCTAGAAACAGAATCCAATTGAGCATCCTATGAACAGCATGAAGGTTGTTTTGAAATATCTTTTTTGTTCAAATGTACTTTAAGATCATGGAATTTAGACAGCTAGAAAAAATAGAATTGAAAAGTCTATGTAAATGCTTTTGAAACAGGATGATAGAATTTGATAAGTTATCTTAATAGATGTCTGTTGTGCAGTTTTTGCTCATAAACCTTTTGGTTTAGTGTGTGACAACTGAAGTCCTCCTGTGCCATAAGTGCTGATCGTTTTTTCATTTTACTTTGAGATTTTACATTTAGGAAATGTATACTTCTGTCTTTATATATCATTACTTTTTTTGTTTGCACATAGTTGACTACATCTGACTGACCACCATGTGAAATACAAAATTTAGGACTGCATAAAGTACATTCCTTATTTTTAGATAAGACTTTTAGTGAAGGAAATTCTCTTCTAATATTATCATTTATTCTATGCTTGTGTTTCTGAACTATAGTAATAAAAAGTAGTAATATTCTAACACATTGCATCTCAACTGCTGTAGTATGTCTGTAATGTTACCAAAAATCAATAAGTAACATGCTGCCAAAGAAGTGTGCAGAAAAAGAACATCATCATAAATAAATATTGCAAGTACTGGTACCTTAATTGATGTTTGCAATGAATAAATAGAAATAGTCTAACAGTGTTTAATGGGTTTGCAAATGGGAGTAAAATTTGTTAAATGTAGGTTTTTTCTGTATAAATACTTAAAAAAATGGGTAATAAATGTACATTTTATGTGATGATAGGACTGTCATGGAATGAATTAAAACCTACTTTACATATATTAAGGAATGAAAAAAGAAAAAACCTGATCGTTACAGGTAATCGAACCTGATACCAAATAATGTAGAATCCAGCATGCTGATTGTTACACCGTCTAGACACTATTATGTACAGTACAGTGTATCAAAAAGATTCATCCTATTCAAAAGTGCACAACAGTTTACTGCTAAAAAATGAACTGTATAGCATAAAAGAGACGAGATTCTAGAGTTTCACTCGGTTACCGGCAGGTGCCTCTCTTGTGACATGCTCCATTAAGTCTGCGTCAAATTGCAACGCCGCAATATAAAGCATTCTTCGTTCTCCATTTCAACAATTGTGAGTCCGTGACAACTGTGCAGCATGATTTTCATCAACAATATCCAGGCTTTTGACTGCCTTTTTTTCAGAGCATTCGACATCTTCACCAACAGTCGAACATTTCTCCAATTCTGTTTCAAGAAACAGAATGTTTGTCCAAAGGGAACTCAAATCCTCCCAGTGTCTAATGAAAACCTTGGGCGCATCCGACAAGTTTTGTAGTTGGCCCAGGAAAGTACGCTCGTGCCAGCCGAAAGCTTCGTTCCTAAATGACTGTCTGACGGGTTTTGCGGCGACGTTTGTTCCTCAGACCTTTCAGGAATCACTCACTGCAGATTCACCTACTAAGAGGTGATAAACAACGATGTGGGAAGTTGTGTAAATTTATCCTCGGTAAATAGGAAGAAGGTTACACTTTTTTTTCACACTTATTTTCAGTTACGAGCCCACGTTTCATCTAAGGGGAAAGGTGAACCACCACAGCGTAAGAATGTAAGGATCAAACCGCCACATCCAACGGTCGAGCGTGAGTTAGACTCTAAAAGACAATGACTTATATGCTGCTTCCGAGAAATAATTTACGGTCCGTTCTTTTTCTTATGGAAAACAGTGTTAAGAGAATCTTATATAAAGAAATGTCGGGGAACTGGGTTTGCCGCAGTTACAAACAAATCCTGATGAATTAATTTTCCCGCAGGATAGAGCACCATCGCACTGGTATCTGCAAGTTTGAGCATTTTTTAACAATGAAATTCTGCAACTATGGATCGGCCGTGAGGGGCCTACCGATTTGCTATTCACCACTGTCCACCGAGGTCGACCGATTTCACGTCTGTGATTTTTTTTTTTTGTGGGATTTCATGAAAGACTCCGTTTATATGCCTCCTCTTCCAGCGACTGTAAATTAACTCGGAAAGCGCATAAAAACAGTAGTCGGTTGCAGTAACACCAGACATGATTGCTCGAGCGTGGGACGAGTTTAGCTATCGTGTGAATATATAAGGGGCCATATAGGAGCATTTATGCAAACTGTAAGTAAAATTTCTTATTCAAACGTAAATTTTATAATCACCGCAGGATTCATCCGTTTAAAAAGGATTCATCTGTTTAAAATTAAAGCTTTTGAAATCGAATGAATCTTTTTGATGGGCTGTATCAAAAAGTAATTTATGCTACTTCTTATATAATTACCTATAGTACTAAGCGTAGTTAAAGCAAAAAAAAAAGAATTATAATAATTCCAATGGAACGGTCTTTCGTTCTCATGTTCTACTTCATCGTCTTTGTAATGAGTTTCGTTGACATCTTGGCGGCTGACCGAAAACGGTTTGCCACAGTATTCTCCCAATCGTGTCATTATGTGATCTTGAGCTACTGGAGCGTCTATGGCGTAATTTTGACGCAACAGATCTGAAAAAAATGAAGCCGGTCATAATAAATTAATTATTACAAAAATTTAAGCAATATTATTTTTTTTACATTTTAATAGTGTGAATATAAAGTTTATTAACTCGTCCTATAATTAAATATTAAAATTTTGTTTATTTACGCACAATAAAGCTTAAAAAAAAAACAAATCCGTCTTATTTTATTCGACGATATTTTTTTCTTAATCTACTTATTTTTTTCGCTTGCTGAAATTTATCTTTAACTGGAGAAAAATTTTAAAAAAATTATGTTTTTTCTGCTTCTAAATCCGGTCGCACTTAGATCTGTGGAAAATTTAATTTCATTATTGAAATTTAAGAATAAAAAATCTGATGTGGGCACACACGACTTAATTGTACGCCTATTAAATTATATGTACACATTTTTTTTTTAAATGAAAAGAACATAAAATTTTATTTCGTTACTAACTTCTGATATTTTTTTCATATTTTTTTCTTTTGTTTATTATTGAATTATTATTTGTCGTAAAAATGTTTTTACAATCAAAAGTTAATAATTATTAATAAATCAATATATTTAAATTTAAAAAAAAAAAAAGTTAAAAAAAGGAGATGAAATCTGATTCGAACCGATGTGCCTTTCCCTTCTAAGATCCAAATATTTCATTAATTAAAATTTCATTATATCTGGAACCATAGAAAATAAATACCACTTATGATATATCGTTGAAAATCTCTCAATGAGGGCTTATTACTGTAGTTAAGAAAAGGTTCAAAATCCAAAATTCGTTTGGATTTTGGGTTTTTTGGACACTTCTGGTTCAGTCGATTGCAATCAAAAAGGGAGGTGCATAACTAGATGTTACGATAGTCATAAAGCCACAATTCTACGGCTAATCATTTTTGAGTTATGCGGGATACGTACATTCGTATAGACGTCACGTCAAAACTAGTCGAAATGGATATTTTCCTTGAAATCTGAAGACCGAAATTTTTCGCGATCACAAAACTCCTTTACTTCGTGTAAGCAAGTAAAAATTAAGAAAATAGTAGCTATCCGCGTGAAACGCAAAGAAACATTCTAAAAATATGCCTGTGTTAAATGCCTATGAATCACTAATATTTTTTCATTGATTTCCAAGTAATCGCTATTTCAGACAGAATTAATTAAAAAATATATATTAAAAAATATAATATTTGTGATATTTTCGTTTACAAGCTGGAGAAAAGAGCTTAAGAATATTTATGGTAACGTGATAAAATAAAAGGTGTTATGTTACGGATGAAATTATCTTTACAAATAAAATCGTCATAAAATATTTTGCATAATTATTGGCGATGATAAAAACTCACGAAAATAATTATAAGTTGTCTTGTCTTACGAGCAAGAATCTACATGATCTATGCCATTATGTGATAATTTCTGTAATTTCCAATTATTTTAAACCTATTTTTTTATCTAAGCCAGCATAATTAGTAAATATTGGTAATTAGAGGTGCTTTACTCAGTCCTTTCAGACTCACTCCTTGATTTCCTAGCATTCACTTACAGATTTCCTGTCTACATGTCTACATAAGTGAGCTAACAAAGGCATTCTTTATGTAAATATGTTTATGCTGGTATTATAATTAAAAACTTAATTATAAGAATTAAACATTTAATTTCTCTACTGTTAGAAAGTAAATTAGCTGAAATTGACTTGCCGATCACGGTTCGAATGTCCTGGAAAATTTCAGACTCAGAGAAAATTTCAGATTCTGGAGTATTTTGTAATAAGAACGGCGTATTGTAATCGGTCATAGTACCTGTGGACGGGTACTCTTGTCTTTCCTGACTCCTCCCTAGGAAATGACACCCACCTTGTGATAATTCCAGTTTCCATACTACCCCCTCCTTCTAAGACCTGATGAGGTTCATCGGAGGTTACTTAAAAACTTTCTACCTCTGATTACATATCCCAGCCGTCAGTTCGATCTCCGATGCAAATGCCTCGGTAGACATTTCCATCGGGAAGTTTTAACTCAACTTTGCTATCGCCTTCGCTGTAGGCTTTTTACAAAAAGTTGATGTGGAAATCGAGAGTTCCAGCGTTCAAGTCCTAGTAAAGTCAGTAATTTTTACACGGATTTAAATACTACATCGTGGATACCGATGTTCTTTGATGGTTGGGTTTCAATTAATCACACATCTCAGGATTGGTCGAACTGAGACTGTACAAGACTACACTTCATTTACACTCATACATAGCATCCTCATTCATCCTCTTAAGTATTATCTGAACGGTAATTACCGGAGGCTAAACAGGGAAAAGTACATGTCGAAGTGAGAAAAATAAATAACCTTGTCGGCATATGAAAAATTGTGATATTAAAAAAGCGATAACGATCGAAACATCATAACGTTAACTAATGTTGAACAGATTATTAATTTGCGATGATAACTTATTATTTTAATAAGACATTTTACATAATTATAATTTCCAAATACGAATTTGTACGATTTTTCTAAAAAAAGTAAACATATTTTATTACTTAAGTCTACTTAAGGAGTTTAAAAAAAATATATTTTTTTCCTTTAAGGTGGATTTAAATTTTTCTAATGTCATTTTGGATAGTAATTTCAACCGATAAATTAAATTTTTTATGTAGAGTGAGTTTTTATGTAAGCGGTTATTAAAACATCACTTTAATCTTGAAAATAATAATTTCTGTTTATATTTTTAAACGTCTAACAATTTTTATTTAAACTACCTTTTTTACTCCTTTTTTAAATAAACATTTCATTCTTCGGATAAATAAATTACATCGATTAAAATTTAGTCGAGTTAATCGAAAACTCTTTCCCTATTATTATAATGTTAATATTACAGAGAGGGGTACATCAGCCTGTTAATTTACACTTATTGTTCCCGATCGTAATAGCGTCATATTTTCTTAAGCGTTTTGTGTTGAAGAGATACTGTACAGGTTGCTGATGTCTTTACCAATAAGTTTGAAACTTATTAACTTGTTTCATAACAACAATAAAATTCGAGGATAGCTTAATTACCCGAAAAGGATTGTAGTGTATGTATGTACACACTACAGGGTCTATGTACGTATGTATGTTCCACCGTAGCAGCTCAACGGCTGAACCGTTTAGATGTATGACCCCGCGTTGGAATCCTTACGTTACCGGGATGTCATAGGTATATATATATATATATATATATAGGTTTAAAAATTTTTTTTAAATTTGAAAAAAACTATATACAAAATTGTCGCCTGGCACTTTTTAATTATTCTATATTAGCCTAAAGAGCAATGTTTTTTTGCAGTCGTTTTTAAGTTTTATTACTTATCTCTTGTCGCTTATCTCTTATCGCTTTTCTGATAACCTATGCAAATTCATTCCGTTGTTGAAGTTTACCTAAAAAATTAAATTATAAGAAAATGCAATATCCTTTTTTGATTGCTAGACGGGCGAACGAAATTCTTAAATTATGCCCCAAGGTTTATTAATATCGATAATAAGAAAAATTACCCTCGACATTTTCTCATCATTATAAACAGAATTATTTAACCTTTTAACTTATCGGTAAAAATGTAGCGCGACTGCGTTAGCCAGAATAGTTTTCTCTAAGAAAGTGGTCGTGTTCATTGTATAACGATTAACAGAATAAATTTTCTCTTGCGCTTGTAGGCGTAAGAATCACCTGCGTTTCGGTGGCTTGGTTACGATACCGCACGACTTTAATTATCTATTTCGTTTACCCGGTAATTCATTACCGGTTTTACAAAGTATTTAAGGTTTAATTATAATGAACCTGGTTTCGTCAGAAATATCAACATGCGCAGAATTGTAGCTTTACATCGTTTTCTAAATAGCAATTATCTCACTTTATATCTTGATAAAGCCGCTGCATTGTACTTCTCAGATCGACGTAACATAGCCGATCGCGCGGATAGAATTCCCATTAATGATAACCATACTGTATTCTGTTAGCTTATAGATTGAAGAATAAACAAATTTTGCCTTTGTGTGAGTGAGTTCGTCATGATTTTTCTGAGTATCTGCATCACTGTTGATTCACAACGCGGCCATATCTATATAGGTTGCAACACTATAATCATTACTCATATATAATCACCGATAATGTTATGTCTTCCCTAATTTAAAACCCTTGATCTTTTCATATAATCACTCTTTTGTTCTCGTATTCAATTTTTGTGTTTTTGTTATTTATTTACTCTAATGTTATTTAAATTTAATATAATGTAATTTTTTTAAGTTTATTGGAACGTGAGTGTAGTGTATTCCTAAATTTGTGTCTGCATGACTTCACTTAAATCATTATTTTGACAACACGTCTGAAACCGATTCTGATACCGACTGATTGAGTCTTACTTGTGTGTTGAGTCTTACCTCGTACAAACTGAAATGTACTGATTTATATGGTAATTTTTATTTTAATTTATTTTATCTAGGAAGCTCTTCAGAGAGTCTGTAAGTTTTTTCGTGTAACAAAAAGTGAAGGGGGTTCGAGTTTTAAACAAAAATTTACATCACCTGTATAGAAGTTCGGTAAATCTTTGTTGTTATCTCTTAGCGACTCATGTATCTCTGATTCGTGTATTTGACTTCATTCTAATATTCTATTTTTTTTTATTTTTTTTAATTCTTGTGAATTTATTGAAAAACTTAAAATTAGAAAATAATTTGTATTTCCGGCTTCCAAAGAGCCTTATGACTTCTTTACGTTGTTTCTCCGCATCCTTCTACGTAGTTTTATCAAGAGTCAGGTTCTCGGGAATGATTTTCTTACGTGTTGTTCGTACTACTAGCAGCATTTATGGAAATATGAGGTCTGTAAATAAAGTAATGAGACTGATTCAGAAAAACTTTTTATTTACAATCCAATTACACATGGACTCCATCACCTTCAAAATAGTTCCCTTGGGAAGCCACGCAACGCTTCAAACGGTTTTCCCAATCTTCATTGCAGTATTGGAACTCAGAAACCGGAATATCCTTCAGATGGTCGGTTAGATTTTTTTAAATGTTTTCTACTGTTCCAAAATTGTGCCCTTTGAGGTTTTTTTTTTAAATTCGGGAGCAGGAAAATGTCGCAGGGACTCAAGTCAGGTGAATAAGGTGGTTGAGGAACTACAGGAATGTTTTCCTTTGCAAAAAACTCATTAATTGAGAGTGCAGTGTGACAAGGTCCATTGAGATGATGCAGCATTCAGTTGTCTTTGATGGCTGTTCTCACGCAGGCAACTCTTTTGTAGTCTTTCAAGAATTTCTCAGTAAACATACTGATTTACAGTCTGTCATGTAGGCAAAAGCTCCTTATGGACGATAGTTTTGATTCGAAGAAACAAATTAGCATGGTTTTGATTTTTTGTTTGCTCATTTTTGCTTTTTTGAGACGTGGTGAGTTTGAAATGTGCCACTCCTTGCTCTGGCGTTTTGTTTCTGGTCGTACTCAAATATCCTCGTGATAAAGCGTCATCTCCATACGCCCTTTTCAATTTTGAAAAAGTTTCAGTAGCATTCTCGCCGAGTTTAACACAAAACTTAATTGTACAACGTTGCTCATAATTTGTATCACTCAATTTCGTAAAGTACAACAAAAACTGTTTCACAAAAAGTTTGTTTATGTCTCACGTGGCAACAATAGACTAAAATTACTAATACCTAATATAAATTAGCTGTTCATATAACCATAGGTTTACTAGTAACTTTACAGCGTTGCTACTTGACTGCCAAAAAAAAAACTAGTCTCATTAGTTTATTTACAGACCTCGTATGTTTAAATTTAAAATAAAAATATATTTTTAAAAATCCGGTAAAGAATTGCATAACGTCCCGGTTTAGTTCTTTTTAAAATACCGCAGGGATTTTAAATATTAATAGCTTAAATGCAGTATTTAGAGTGCACTTGCGAAAAAGAACAAACTTTTCAGTAAAAAAAAGAAAAGGTCCGATTCGAGCCCCTTAATCAAATGATTTTTTACCTTAAAAGCTATGCAATATTAGAAGTATAATCTAGAAAATATAAAATATTCTTAGTAGAATTTTTTGGCTCCCTGTCGACCCCCCCCCCCTTGACCGAGTGACATTTTATCATAAAAATTAAATTATACTTGCTAAGAAAATCTAAATTTTTAATAAAAGACTTTCGGTCCTGTTTGACCCCCTCGCTTGACAACTACCTCGACAACATTCTTAATAACAGCCACGACATGAAAAACATATAAATTATCAAAAATTATTATAAAAAATTCAAGAACAGTTCTTAATTCTTAGGTTGGGTTCCATAAGAGACCTCCTTTTTTAAAAAAGTTTGCTATGTCTGCTTCTTCTGCATTATTATAGATACAGTTGGATCGTCAAACTTGAAAATTAAAATTAAAAAATGTATATTTTAAGTTCGCATACCGCATTTAGCCTTCTTGTTTTTTGGAGCTTAAAAGTTTTCTTAACGGATTAATTATTTACATCGATAAGTAGGTTCTATTCGTTGCAATGTTATTCAACCGGGTTAAAAAAAAAGTAATCTTTTTCCGCAACATCCTTTGTCCGACGGGATCGAAAATTAACTCGAGGTGGAACATAGTCAAATATTTCTGTCCGATTGAAATTTTTTTGATCGACGTCTTTTCGAGATACTAGGAAAATTGTTTAGAAATGATGTTGAATATCCCCTCGTATCTAAATTCGATCGACTTAAATCTTTGGAATTTTAAATAACTTAATAAGTACTTTGGACCTCATACAAAAAGTCAACTTTCTACCATTACTACACAAAAAATGAAAAGTTAAAAACGGTGAAAAGTATCCTTTTCCTTTTCTAATTTTCTATAAACTTTATTGCCATTAATCCTTCGTTTATAGAAATTGTTTGAGCCGTTTATGTCGCGCAGGTTCGGGGTGTTAAGTAGTAATTAATTTATTAATTAAAATACAGGCCATACTTTCTTCCGGAAATTTCTATAACTATTTTTGGTATTTTGACTAAGGGGATCTTAAAACGTCGATTTTTACAAAAAAAAATACCCGAACCCAAATTTTGGTCTATCGCAGTACTTTCTCTTTACAACTGTGCCGCTGCAGCAGCGATAAACTATAACCGGGAAATTAAATATTATAGTACCTTTTATATTTATCCGTTTATAGTAAAAAACTACTTTATTGAAACCTACTCTTGCATTTTTTAGATACGAACACAAATTATACAACACGCTTACTCTTATATGTTCGGGAAAATTATTTTAACGTTTTTTAAAATTTAAATTAAAATAAGAATAAATATTTATGTTTGGTGTTTTATAGGTGAGAAATGCATCGGTAAAAATATTCAAAATAGGGTTCTTACATATAAAGCAAACGTTGTTGTTTTTTTGCGGTTTTTATTTTCATTTGTATATTTATTTATAACCGAATAAGCGCGATAAAGCCGTGTAATAAAGTAATAATCGAATGAAAGCGGCTTATAAATGTAACATTACCTGAAATGTTATTTATGAAAGTCGATGTTAAACCTACAGAAACCGAATCAAACGGAACAAATTATGAAGACCAATCAGTCTTGTCTTTTATACATTGTAGGTATATCTATATAATATATATATACATTATTTTTTATCTGTTAAATTACCTTTTTTATGTAGTATTTTGTGTGAAGGAAATATTGTGGTTTTAATTATTACGATATATAAATTGCTGTAAAATTAATTATCTGCTATTGTATTTTATTTCTATTAATTAATTATTCTTTTTTTTTTAATAATCATTTATTCTTTCTTGAATTACCTAATATTTTTAAGACAAAATTAAGGAAAAAATAAAATTTATACAACTTCTCTTTTAAAAATTAACTGAATATTAAAAAATAATTAAAATATTAACGAATATAATGTAAATTTACTTATTCACGAACATTCGTTTAATCGCAAACCGACTACAAAATCTTATTATGTTTTTTTATACAATCTGAAGAAATACTAAGCGCCATATAAATTGGCGGATGATTACCGTATTACTGATTCGTCAAAAAAAACGTAGAAAATATTTAATTAAACCATTACCATCATCAATATTTTCTGAGGAAAATGTATAAAACAACATTCCTTTCATCGACGTGAAAATAAAGAAAACTGCCTTTTTTAGGAAATTTTCGGAAAAATAAATTAACTAGTTAAATTTAAACGGCTATAAAATAACGGCTATAACGATAAAATGTAATGCATTTCATCCATTTCTTATTCGATGATTTTCAGAATAGCCATAATGATTCCGGTTCGGTAACAAATTTGATAAACACGAATCGACTATTTATTACTAAATAAAACGGTGGATGTTTTTCAATATCCTTTAAAACGATTTGTCACAATTCTATCTTTTCTATATAAAACTTTTAATAGCCTTTCCACGGGTATTCTTTGGGTTTTTGGGTCGTACCGATCTCATATCGAAAATGTAGATCGTTTCGAGTAAAGGTGTTTGGAAAATCTCATTTTTCTACGTTTAAGGGTCGAAAGTTATGCGTTCTCGTATTTTATTAACCTTGTACGAACTATCGTGCAAAAATAATAAAAATATTTGACATAAATAAAAAGCTTTTATAAAATTATAAGATTGGATAACCGAGTAATTATTTTTCAACAAAATAATCACAAAGTAAATATGAAAATCGAAACGAGTTACAAATTACCCGTATGACGGACGGCTTAAATTGGTCGTATGAATACGACAAAAAGAATCGTTACATATAAAATTATAATCATGTACACGTAAAAAAAAAAAGAAAATTTTTATATGTTATCATTATTTCTGTCAGTTTTTTTGCTTATCATAACAACAGTGACGCCAGGTTTAGTAAAATTTAGATGAGAAGTTAATCGTAAATAACGATTGTAATATATTCTAACTTTTAAAAATATTTTGGAAGAGCGTTCCCCCATAATCTTTTAAATGATCCTTCCTGTAAATAATAAAGTTAAAATTGCATATCGTTATAGAATTTTAGTGCAAATATTTGAACATTTACTGCTTAAAAAAAATACGAATGATCTGATAATTAGTTTCACTCTTTTTATGCGAAATAACATTTCATTCGTCGCTAATTGTCACTAACAGTCATTTTTATAATAGAAATATAATATGAAGATTAGGTATTTTTTTATGCTATACTAGAATAAAATTTACATGTATTTAGTAAATTACTATTTAAATATTCAAAATAAAAATTATTAAAGTAAATAAATGGTCTTTATTGTTAAAAACCGACGTCTTTATACACAAAAAGAAATATAAAGATCTTATTATTTTTTTAAATAATTTTAAAAGAATACTGTTCTATTTGTATTATAAGTATCATTTCGTCTTTTACTTTTATATATTTACGTTCGTTTATTCGTTTTATTCATTTTTTCAAGATTTAAAATGACTAACATATTATTATTTTATGGAATTTTTTAATTTATATACCATTATTTAATCGTTTTTGTATCTGTTTTGTATAATCGACTGGTCGGTGTAACTTTCTTATCTACCTTATTTTATTATCTATTTATTTATGTAAAAAAGAGGAAGATCGTTTAGAAAATATCCTTTTACGTTACTTAACGTACGTTGTATCGATAAGAAACGTAATAATTATAAAATTCCTTAGGTTTTTATGAACTACTAATTTTTCCGAAGAGGTTTTTGATATAGAGTATATCACAGAACAAACGGTGTACCTTTAGGTATGTGGATAAATGAAAAATTTCCCTATAGAAGAAAACAAAAGTCAGAATGAAGAAAAAAAAGTTTTTATGAAATCCAAATGATCGCTGATTATTTATTAGCTCATTTATAATATGATTCGACAAATATTTATTACATTATTTTCAGTGTTCGTGAGATGTTAAACCTTGAATGAAATATCGATTAAGAATATACGTAAAAAATTGTAAACTTTCTTTACAGTCGAATATGAAGTATTAAATGCTGTGTCGATATGAGTACTGTACGATAATGTTTGCAGACAAATAGGTAAATTAAGAAGTTATACGAAAAATTATCGAGTAAAAAGTTTATGTGCTTAAATTTAAACGTACAAATATTAAACACTAACTTAGTCACAAGGACACGTCCCTGGGCCGCGTATACTTTAGTGGATGTCCGGCCCAGGGATGTACGGAAAAAAAAAGAAAAAAATTAACATATTCTGTATATCCTGATTGGCCCTTTCAGTTAATTAGTTAGTTATCAGTTAATTAGACGAGGTTAACGAGCATACGTTATGTTTGTCTTAAACTTAAGTTTCTTTTTTTACAAGGGTTTCTCATAATCTATTTACCTTAGATACTGGTAACGGGTGATTTTTTTTTAAATTTTTAGTTCGTATCGACCCCCCAACAGAATTTATCTGTGTTTGTCGACATACACAGGCGAAGCTCCGAATAAGGACATTTTTTGGTCTTTCACCGACCTATTTGATGTGTGTCGACATTCACCGGAGAATATCGACATTTGCCTGATATCGGTCCTTCCCGGTAACATATATATCGTATATATATATGTATGTATGTATGTATACACGAGGGATGGCTGAAATGTAATGCGCAGTCGCTCATTCATAATTCTCAAATGAAAATAGGTAGTCAAATAAAACAAATATGATATAAAAGTAAAATTTATTTGCTAAAAAACTTGCATTTATTTTTCCACGTAGTCACCATTTACAATTACACATTTCTTCCAACGATAAACCAGTTTTCTCATTCTGATATTGAATAAATGTCTTTCCTTGATATACGACCTCACCGGATCCTTCAGTTCATTGTCAGTGGTGAAATGAATATTTTTAATCTTGGAAAAAACCAAAAATCTCAGGTCGCCAAATTTGGTGAAACGGAAAGTGAGAAGTAGGTTCAAATTTCAACTTTACTAGGCCCTCGTTGTCGTACGTGTGCGGCCGTGAATCATCGTCTTGTAGAATCTCGGCTTCGTGAATTGTGGAACACGACGTTTCCTACAGCTGGATTTACACATGTAGTACTATGCGTGAACTGTACCGATATCGTGTCGTAACTGTTTCAAATGAAAAATGATCTAACTCATTTGAAACCCTTAGATAGGCTGTTTTCAATTTACACATGTAGGACTGTACGCATACTGTGCTCAGACCGTACGCTCTTCAACTGCTTCGAAGTGGATTTATCAAGGTCATGAGAGACGACAGTCCGACAATTAATCATTTTTCATGTCAGATTTTTAACAATTCCGTTAATATTTGCTTGCATTTGAACCTCTCCTTATCGCATTAACTTGCCGTGGAACCTTTCCTGGTTCTTCAAAATAATCACTGAATTTTCTACGAACTTCCATGGCTTCTATGGTACCACGACCTCCGTGATTTGAAATGGAAGTAAGTCAGATTCGGAACCGTTAAACGAAAATTCAAAATTTTGTTCGTGAAGGAAATTATTTAGAAAAAAAGCAGCGACTGTAACATTTTCTGTGTTTTCAGGCTTCTACTGAAAACGCCCGTAGAATACTCGGAATTTTTGCACCGGTTGGCCAAAAGCATTTCTGAAGTACGCCGGGCTCTTGATAAACAATTATTAAATATTTTTTTGATTTTCATTATTCGGCGAAGAAGATTTTGGGTAGGGTCACAGTAAATGTCTCAAGAGGGAAACCTTCGTCTCCCCCCGGCACAAAAGGTAATGGATCTGAAGTTCCTGGTAGTGTGGTATTGATAGAGGTGTATGTAGCGTTCCTTGTTCTAGAAGCTGAACTAGATTCGAGGTTCTCAAAATACCGCCATCACTAGATTTCCTGTACCCTCCTACGTCCACGAATACAAACTTGTAATTCACATCAACTACAGCCAACAACACTATTGAAAATGAATCTTTGTAATTAAAAAACAGTGAACCGTTATTAGGAGGTGCTTGTATCACTAGGTTCCCGTCAACCGCACCGATCTAATTTGGGAATGCCCAATAATAGTTAAATTCTTCTGCAATCTTCTCTATAAATTATGAACCCGATAGGTTTTTATTTTTTTATTTTCTTCTATTGTTCTTCCCTTGTACGAGCTCAGATAAGCAGCAGGCAATAATTACGTCCTCTTCGTTTCGAACCAGGACTCTACGTTTCTACGAACGAGAGAATATTAATGAGCTAAAAGAAAATCAAGATGAAAGGAATATGCGCAAAGTGTTTCAACAACAGAAATTGGGGTTCGGTACGAACACAGTACCATATGTGCAAATTGAGACGGTTGAAGACAATTACTACAGTAGCGGTACAGTATGCGCACATGTGTAAATCCACCTAAGGTGTTTTAACTTCTTTATGTGTCGCACAGAATTTATAATCGGCCCGGCTTCCAGGTAATCGGGCAAGCGCACGTGTTTGAAAACCCGGAACACTCAAAAGAATTCTTTTTTTTGCAAGGTTTTGTTTTTGATTGTGGCAAACTATAGTGCTTGTATTCCACCCTCTGCTGTTTTTCTTATGGATCGTAACGATGCACCCAGGTTTCGTCTCCCAACCAACCAGGTTGGTCTAGTGGTGAATGCATCTTCCCAAATTAGCTGATTTGGAAGTCAAGAGTTCCAGCGTTCAAGTCCTAGTAAAGGCTTTTACTAGGAAACTTAATTTTTTTATACGGATTTGAATACTAGATCGTGGATACCGGTGTTCTTTGGTGGTTGGGTTTCAATTAACCACACATCTCAGGAATGGTTAAACTGTGACTGTGCAAGAGTACGCTTCATTTAAATTCATACATATCATTCTCATTCATCCTCTGAAGTAATATCTGAACGGTAATTCCTGGAGGCTAAACAGGAAAACGAAAGAAAGGTTTCGTCTCCCGTCACAGTATTGAAAAGAACTCATTCGTCACGATTACGTCACAACATTCCTTTCGTTGTTGTTCTGTGAGTATGCATGGTATTCGCCGCAAACTGTAGCCTAGTCGTACAATAACATGTGCTAATCGTTCTTTCGATATGCCTACCTCGGTGGCGATGCGATGTTGAGTGAGACGACGATCATTTTGAATCGATTCACCAACCTCCTTTTGGTGCTTCAAAAATACATATGTGTGTATTAAGATCAATTAGATCGTATATATACATATCCTAGCTTCAGCCTGATCTTTGGTCCCATCGGACAAGGGGGCATAACGGTACCCGTATCTTTTTTTAGTAAAATAAATATATTTTTTTAGTTTTATTAAATAATATTATTTACATTGCACCAAATCGGGCTAAACTTTTGAGCCTAAGTTTTTTTAAACTTAATTTTCAAGGTTGAAAACCAACTGTATTAACGTAGACGGCAGGAAAATCTTTAAAACCAACTTAAGAATTTAAATAATTTTTTGTATTTTTTTATAATTTCTGATAACTTACCTCTTTTTCAAGTTTAGAGTATTATTAAACAATGTTATGTGATATAGATGTCGAACAAGGGGCTCAAATGGGAACCCAACTTTTTTTGAGTTTTGATTTTTTTTTTAGCAATTGTACTCAAAATACAGAATAATTTTTATGATAAAACCGTTATCCGATGGAGGGAGTTAACTAGGACCAAACATTTTTTACTAAGAGTTTTGTATTTTCTCAATTTTACTTTTAATTCTGCATAATTTTTAAAGTAAAAACGTCATTTAATCAAATTTGTGTACTGAATATTTTCATTTACGCAATTGCGTATCAAATCTGCTTCCTGTATCTGTTCAGCCAAACCGATTAAAATATTATTTTCACTAATGTTAAAAATAATAATACTGATTATAACCATTAATCTAATATATATATATATATATATATATATATATATATATATATATATATATATATATATATATATATATATATATATATACATAAATTAATTTTTGTCTGTCTGTATGTTTCTTATGCCTTCCTAAACCGTTTATCTGATAGCGATGAAACTTTGGAGAATGGTTGGACGCATGCCAGGGAAGGTTTCTGAATTAGTTTGGACCCGCTAGGTGGCGCTGGCGTCGAGATATTTCGAAATCTCGAAAATATTTCTAAAAGAGAGAGAGAGAGAGATAGTTTATATTGTTTTATATATATATATATATATATATATATATATATAGAGAGAGAGAGAGAGAGAGAGAGAGCAATAACTAATAATTAATCTATTTAATTTACTATCTCTAAATTTTAAATAGTTATGTTTATCTTATTTTATTTTTTTGAATTATCATTTATTTTCTTATATTAATTTTTCTGTGCTCTTTACAAAGTAACTTTAAAGTTATTTACACTGTTAAAGATAAATTTTGTGTATTTTACCACGAAATAGAACAATATGCTGTATTTAATAGCCCACAGTTTGGTGAAAATTAAAAAAAAGAATATTTGCTAGATGAAAGCGATGGTTTTGTCCTCGTAAAGGTGGAAGAAACATACTCAGGTACGTTTCTTCCACCTATATTCTTCCACCTGTATTCTTCTCAGGAAGAATCATTACATCATGTACTCTTCCTTTTTTTAATGCGTATTATCTATATCAGGGATAATCTCTGGAGGAGAGGCCTAACAACTTAATGCTATTCAAATAATTTTGTTACATTCTCAATACCTACAGTCTCTTTGACCTTGCGACCGATTACGTTTTTTTATTTTTTATTCTGAGCTTTCTGGTACATTTTTCCTTTCGTAATTCTAATCGTTAATATACTTTACTGACTACACTTTCAACGTAAAAATGTCAGAATCTACTACGATTGTGTGATCATTATTTCGCGCTGTTCACTAAAGATGTTCGAATAATAAGTGCGTGAATGATTTTTAATTAAATTTTTTTCTACAAACTTAGGTGAAATATGTTAATTTTTAATTTTATTATGTTCATAATTGATGTTTACTGGTCATATTAAAGTGATTCTAAAACGTAATTGTAAGACGTAATACAGAGATGATATGTTGAGACTTTCAAAGGAATACAGCCATTACTTTAAATTATATCTGCTGGAAAAAGAAACAGGTGATTTGTTTTTATACTTTATATAATGTTGCTTTAAATTTTGTTTTGAATACGACTAGATCCGTTTATGACAAGGGAATTTCCGATTATTATATATATGTCAACAAATGGTAAAGAGTAGAAGAGGGATCTCATTGAGTACTGAATAAGCTAGCGGATTAATTTCTGCAGAAATACCCTCCATCAGCCGATCACTTGTTTTTTTTTATAGATAGGCGGAGAAAACACCTTGTAGCGAGTTGGCTTGCTGCTTTTTGTTAATCCGTTAATTGTTTTTTTATTTATTGTATTAAATTTTGTTATTTAAATGGTAATATAAATGTCACTTTGCTGGCCTGTGTGGGTGAGGGTAGCTCTGCCTTTAATCTGGAAGTTCGAACCGGTTAAGGCTTAACGTTTTTTACAAGCTATAGAAATTCATCTCAAAGTAATTAAAATCGGGCGGTTAACCTGTAATTCTAAAATGAATTGAAATATTTAGAGAAATCTTTGAAATCCGAAGAGAGAAATGTGTGCCGAACTGAGAGAAATCTGTCGAATCAACTGATGACCGTTCACCAAAAAAACGGGTTTGGGTAAACTGCAACCGATAACAAACAGGGAATTTTTCATCTAAGGAATCGATTGGAAAGACTGATGTTTTATGTTTCGACTGAAAAACTATTTCTCGAATTTTACACCTTTGAGAGACCACATCTTCCGAACCTTTTTATTGACATTTCAAATTTTCTAGATACGAGTGAAAAAAATACAATAAATTGAAGTCGATTAAGCAATTATTTGATAAGCACACTATTTATTTTATCTTATTTTCTGATAGATATACGAAAAACCAGATGTTAATAAAAGCGATTCCTAGGTTTTAGAAATTATTCCGATGGTGTTAAATTGAATAAATTCAACGGTAATTGCATTCAGCAGAAGACCGCTAAAAAGAAAATGATTAAGTAAATTAGATAATTTATTAGCAGCTATGGTATGTTTTATTTCTTTTTCACTTCCCAAATCTTTCATATTTTTTCTACAGCGTTGCATTACTGAAATAGTAATAGTTAGATTTTGATGTACTACTTTTATTGTAATTTTTTTCTTCGTTATGCTTGATAAGACTAAATACCAACTTTCTTGGATATAATCATTTTTTTATGAAGAAATGATTTCAGTAACCGCTCATTCATGATAATTATTTATTTATAGAACATAAAATAATAAAAATAAATTATAAACAAGCGATAATCTTTAATTTTATTGATTTAGAAAAGGGTTATTATTATTATTATTAATAATAAAATGTTTGTAACCAGATGGCGGAAGTCTCCTCAAATACGATTTCCTTTTTATATTCAATTGGAGAATTGACTTTCGTAATAGCTATGGTAAGTAATGTTTCTTCTCTGTAGTTAATACACTGTAGTTTGCAGTACAGTACACTTCTCTTATGTCATTGTTGTACAGTATTTAATAAATATTAAAGAATTTGTCGTCCCCTCTCTACACTACAAACGCAGTAAGTAATTTGTTCATCAGTTGAAACATGACTTACAAGCAGGAGAGGGGTACCGAGGAGCACCACCCATAATGTAGGTGATAATCTTATCTCCGTAGGGAAAGACGCACCACCACCTCCACTGTTCCTAACTCTGATGGGCTTCACCGGAGGACGCCTTATAGATTCTTTAAAATTTATTACGTATTACAGTCATCAGTTCGGACACGGTCAGGATGCCACCGATGCAAATGCCTCGGTGGAAATTTCCATCGTTTTATTTTAATTTATCTCATCTCACGTACAACCACACTTCTGAAGATGAAACAGGGCAGAGGGCCACCAAAGATAATTAAAAACTCCAGATATATCCAAAAACACAACTAAGACATACTTTAAAAGAGGTAAAATTCACAACCTTGAGAATAGCACCCTCCGTGGTCTTGCCTGGGCGAAAACTATATTGATCATCCATCAGCAAGTTCCTTGAAGTCAACGTGTCATTAATTCGAAACACTGGTAAGGACACCAAAGGCCTATAAGAAGGGATCACGGTGGAGTCCTAGTTACTACCTTTAAATAGACATTTTAGAATACCTTTTTTTTCAACAAACAGAGAAATAACCGGCAAAGAGTAACCTGTTAATGATCCTAGTTAAGTAGCAACAAAATTTCCAACAGAACGGACAAGAAGCTTCACTGTGATTCCCTCAAAGCCCGAGATTGATTGTATTCTTGCCGTCACGGCAGCGTTCATAAAAAAAATTCGACGCACTTATGAAGGATACGTGCAAAACTTAAAAAGAAGGAATACCGCCCATAGAATAAAAATTTTAGGTAAGGGTGCAAGACACGAAATCGCTAATATAGTCATATTATGTCAACCTTTCTTTTAAACTATTTGTGAAAATGCGAAATTTGAGAAAAAACTATCGTAAATGACGAAGATTGATTAGAATCTGCAGGCCTATAAGATTTTAAGAAAGTGTTAAAAGACTGTGATTACGTAGTATTATATTGCAAATTTCAGCAATACTTTTGATCGTGATCAAAAGTCTATGAATTTTCAATTCTTCCATCTTAATTTTTATGGGGATATAAAATAGTACGATTATATTAAGTTTTATATAAAATATTTTAATGTGACATTAGAAAAACTTTAGTAGTTTACTCTGTTAGTGTAAAATTTTATTAGGCTAAGGGATCGGGAATATTTCGAATCAGTACTAGGTGGCCGGTAAGGTAGAGTGTGGTGGTATATGTATCCTAAATTTTCGATTTTAATTCTATATTTCTGTAGATAAATAATTGCAACAAGCCGGATGTGAGACGAAGACTGTTATCGACTTGTAAACAATCACGGGCGAATGTAACCGGTTTTTCAGAAGAGTATCGTCGACCGTGTTCTTAATTCCGTACATATAATCCGTTTTTCTTGTTTTACTGGAATCGTGAAGCTCGCAAAGCTCTTGCTTTACTAGAGCTTACGATGATGACGGAGCGAAACGGATCGCATACGATGATGATCCATGAAACGGATCATCATCGTATGCGTCCCACTCAGTTGTTTTTACTTCATCTTTTTTCTCGTTCTTCATACTTTCCTCATCCGTCTATCGATAAATACGAAGTTTTTCATGAAATCGAACAGTGAAAAACCATATACATACAGTTCGCTATCAAGATAATTAATTCGCCACATAAATTTCAATCTAGGATTACGACATGGAAATTTCTTAGCCTATGAAAGATGTCAAGGCCGGCCGCATCCGAACACGAAATCATTCGGGGTTCAATTCGAAACCGGAAGCATACGATAAAAGACTATACTGTGTCGTACCGCCTAGAAAGCCGACATTCTTCACAAGTAGTTGTCACGAGAGTATTTTTGATACCGGCATTGATAGCATTAAAGTTAGCGTACTCGACTTTTCTAAGTCTGTCAAGTGCGACCGATGGTAAAGCGCTGTAGGTTGCTATACAATTTCCACTGTTTAAGAATTCACGAAGCAAAGCTAGTATGAAGCGTAGTTAAGAACTTACTAACCTACTGCATACGAACCTATTACCTACTACTTACAAACTTAGTAGATAAAGTAATCATCTGACCTTCACGAAGAGTGCCATCGTTTCGATTATATGCACGTACGCTTCGTGAAACGTCGGTTGTGGCGAAGCAACCGGTCGGGGTGCTATGGAGATCGTCAATAAGCTGTGGAGGAAGTTGCCGTACGTCGATTGCGCACGGGCCACTCCGGAATTATTTCTGCTTAAATAAGTCGTTACCTTGTGATACGATACAGATCGTCTTCGTTTTCTTCACACCGTACAAAGATAGAAGTAATTTCCATTTAAAATACATATATTTAGGCGATCGAATTTAAAATAATTTTAAAAAATATAACGAACTGTAAAAATAGTTCTATTTTGTTGATCATTTGTTTTAGTGTTTAACATGAATATTTTTGCACACAAAGCGAGAGTAAAAATTATTATTATTATACAAAAATTGTTAGCGTTTAAGGAAATTTTAGTTACAATTCTAAATTACTCACATTTTTATGTCAGTGGATTTAATTTTTTTTTAGTTTGAATTATAGTCGACAGTTTTCTTCGATTTAGTTTTACATTAAAATAAATTCTCTAGAAATTTAATCTGTCTTATTCTGATTATTTTGAAGAGGTAATAATTAATAATAAAATAAAATCTAAAGATTAGAACTATAAAATCATAACAGTAATAGCGATTACTTATGTATCTTTTCCGTATATTTCCTATTCTGTATTATATTTCACTTTATTAAAGTCAAAAAATGATGCGATTATTTTAAATTATTGTCTAAATATTACATTATAATCTGTAGATATTAACGGTTTATTACTTTTTATGTGTATTATATCAGCTGTTCATTTTAATCTTTACGTGTGGAATTTATTCGGATGCAATAAAAATTTAATCATTTTTGATATTCTCTCCGTATTTTATAACCTTCCGTTAAACCTTTACGTACCTATTATCCATGTGTTTAATTTATAGATTGAAAAAACTTTTTAAAGTCAAACCGCGGTTTGACTTTGGACCGTAGCTTTATTTTACTTCCGATTCAAAAATAATAAACCTTGTCTAAAAAAATATGGAAGTTCCGATTATCAGATTCATAAATGAGAATGAGAACGGTCAAAAATGGAACGGATGTTTTTTTGTTTGTACTGTGTATAAATATAAATTAAAAAAAGTTTTCCGATCTTCCGGTGATAAATAATGTTAAACTAAAAGAAAAATGCCTAGTAAAACATTACCGTCACTGTACACGATCGAATAGCGAGAAAAAAATCTCAACGTAAATAAAAAGGACTTCATTATATATGATTGAAATCCTGTTTATTTAAACCGTTTATATTTATGGAGATCCGTCATACATTAGCGGATCGCGTTGTTTTTTAAAAAAAATACCTATAATTAATTATAAATAAATTTTAATATTTCAGTATCCAAAAACCTTTTCGAAGAAAGCAAAAATTATTTAAGATAACTTTCTGTTGTTTTTTTATTTTCTAATTCTGAAACAGATTTACCTTTTCGAGATAACAAGTATACCGTATCGGATTTACTGAAATATTGAGAAGTGGAAGCAGTCGTCTTTTCATTGCGGTGACGGTGTTGTCGCTCACCGGCATATACCTAGACGTTCACTCTATAAGCAACACTGTCATTTCGATCGCTGTGGTATCGGCGTACGGTGAGCACCATTACTCTAAAAGAAAGGGACCAGGATTAACGCCTCTTGTATCTCGGGTTAGGCGCATCACGAACGCGAAAACGATTAAGACGGATCCGTTCTAAGGTTGCATTTATAAACAGGTATTTTCAGAATATTTTATCGGTAATTTGCTTCTCAATAAAATTTAATTTTAAGCGGACGAACAATAACTTATCGCAATAATAAAACCGAAACGTAGCACTCTTACCTTTCTACATCTTTTATTGACCTTGAACCGATGCACGGTTTAGTTTTGTACAACATTTCGTTAAGTTCGCTATGAAAATCTGGGATTTACTTGACACTTAAGTAACATTTTATAGAAAAAGAAGGATCGTATGTTGTTGCGATTTATTTCTGAACTTAAATGAAAAGTTTGATGTGAAGACCACATGACTTCCTTTTACGCCTATTAAATTACATATACACATTTTTTCTGCACTCATTTAAATTTATTTCATTTGAAAGTGAGATGCGATCCTCCAATTCTTTAATAAAGTGGGCAGTTACACAATTGCTGAAATATTGGTTTTTATTAACATCAAATATTTATACAATTATTAGTTCAACAGTCTTACATGAAATATTAGGATAAAGTAAAAGACCCTTTATTACTCGTATTACTAGATCAGTATTATTCGTGTCTTCCTGAGTTGCTGATTAATAAAATTTTCAGATTTCTGGTGTGTCGTAGAAATAAAAGTTGATAATAATTAAATTATTCCTTTTAGTGAACTCCTTTATACTGGTTATAAATGTTAATTTCGACCTTACGGTGTAAAATATTCAATTATTATTATTGCATTATTTGGTGAATAATTAAAAATACAAACGAAATTCATACAGGAAAAATAAAGATAATATGAAGAGATATATCTCAAAAAAACGACAAGAAGATGAATATGAAGAGGAAGAAAATGTTAAGAACAAGGGAAGAATAAAAAAATTAAGAGAAGATGATAAATATAAAGAGGAAGAAAATTTTACAAACAAAGAAAGAATAAAAAGATTAAGAGACGGTGATAAATATAAAGAGGAATAAAACGTTAAGACCAAGGAAAGAATAAAAAGATTAAGAGAGGATGATGAATATAAAAAGAGAGGAGTAAATTTGAAAACTAGAGAACGTGTACACAAATTAAGATCAGAATAATTACATCAAACCATAGAGGGATTAAATAATTGACAGCAAATACGTGAAACGTGATCAACTCCGGACTTAGGGAGAATATTGACCGACAATATCAGAGGATTAGTGAACTAAAAAATAATATTTTTTGCTATTAATTTAAGATCCGGGGCATTTATGCCTCAGTGTATATGTTGTTCTTGTGAGGGTCTACTTTTCAGTCACTCTGTCGTTAATTTTAATGTAGATAAAATTAAACAGAAATTCCAGAATAATTAAATAAAATTAAACTAGAAAATCCAAACAAAATACGATTCTAAATACGTACATACACACATCACGTCGGAACTAGTTAAAATGGATTCAAGGATGGTCAAAACAGTTATTTCCGTTGAAATCTGAAAGCCTAAATTTTTCGCGATCACAATTCTTTCTTTACTTCGTACAAGAAAGTAAAAATTGTATGGCGCTGTTATGAAAGTACCGTAGTTGTATAAAAGTAAGTGTAAACGGGGAAAAGTTTTTCACGTGTTCCGAGTTAACCTTAACGCGTTCCGAGTTTCTGGGGTCTTAGTACCCCGAGTGATAGGTGATTGTTCCAGGATTTAATATTCCTACTGAGGTACTCAAAGGAAATCTTCTCATTGTTATAATCGATAGCGCTTTTCGTTTACCATATGTTAGATCCAGTAATAATCGTATTTTTCGTTGGATGTAGCAGCCATCTTCTTCGGTTTCGGCGAGGTGCTTGGAAAAAATTAACTTTTATCTTCCTGATTTTGTGCATGTTATCGCCGGTGGTATTTCATTAATAATTAAAGCTATCGATAACAAGTAACCCGTAGTACAATTATTGATAATTTGACAGAAGTCTTAATTGTCGGCCTGGACATTATTTTCTATATCGCAAGAAGAATTGATTTTTTTTTTAATTTTATACGTCCCTATTTCTTATTATTATTAATCTTTGTGCGACATAAAAAGGTTTAAACTGTACTGTTGCAATTTCTCCGTATCTTGGTCATTCCGGCTTCTCAGAATTAAATTTTTTGCGGTGTTGTGGACGGTCAAAAGGGAAGATGCAGAGTTCATAAAAATATTATTATTATTAAGCGAATAAGTCATTTTGAATTTATAATTCATAATATTTTTACTGTTACATCTGCAAAACATATGTGACTAACAGAAATCCGACGGCCTATTTTTTATATCAAAAAATTTTTGTTTTCATTCTTTACATATAATTCAAAATTTCCGTGTGTTTGTACCGATGCTTCCTTAAAACTCAGGAACCGCTGGACCGATATGAATAATAAATAGTCTTCTCCATTAATTAATCCAAAAGTTCCATTATTAAACGAGAAGTAAAGCGTAAACCCGAGACCGTTTGTATTTTATAGTGTCATTTCCCGTATTTGTCTCCGACCGAATTACATTCTGTAAGATAATACGTTTACAAATTATAGTAAAATTTATTTTGGCATTTCGATTATCAAATTCGATAAAATTATTCTAGAGGTATCATAAATTCGACAGAAAGATTTTATTGTTTTACAATTTTCACTAGCAGACAAAAAGTTATTTATCGTTACGTTTTCAATATAAAATAAAAATGTTTATATCTTATTAGAAGGCATGTATATCCTTTGGAATTTTTTTTTAAGTACATGCGAAATGAAAATTTATTTTCATTATTTGAAAAGAGATTTATAATAACCCATAGCAAAGATAATAAATAACCTTCTGTTGTTATATTTGTAGTGATAGTCACCGACTAAATCCCGTTAGCTTATAGGTTGCGCGACTCCCACGAGTGAAATTAATTTTTTTTTAATTTATTCATTTAATAATTTAGTCGAAATAATTTCTAGATTTATTTATTTATTTAGTCGAAAACTTTATTTTTCTTTTTTCTTTGACGGAATCTAGCATTACGTTCAGTAGGTATGAGAGGTTTTGTAGAAAATGTTTCTTCGGTAGGTCGGCGAGTTAAGTAAATAAATTCGTTTTTTATCCTGATCGGTAAATAATAATAATAATACGTTATGGAGATGACGTAGGTAACCGGATAGATGCGCTACTCTGCGAATAAATATGCTGGCAATCGCCTCAGCATTTGTCTCGATTCATAAAGAGATGCGGTGGTATAAACCTCGATTAGAACAGTATCACAAAATAAACAAATATAAAACAGAACGTAAATATGGATAAAGTCCATTTTAATTATTTAGAAAATGAACACGCGAAATAATATTATTAATATATAAAGATACTAAATATATAAAACTACTAAAAAATAAATCATAATTCAGAAGGCGTTAATTTATTCATATATTTCTGTTGAACAGAGATGCAAAAAATTAGGGCTTACATTTTTTTAAATATCGAAAAGTATAACGATAAATGTGTTTCGTATTACTGCATATTTGAAAATATATATTGTAGGAATATTTTAAATTATGAACAGTTTCGAGAACTTTTTTCGAAAAAAAATGTTTAGAGTACATGTAATTTATCATGTTGTTTGGCAGGTGTCATTCTAATTCCTTATCGACATCCACTTCACAATATTAACATTACTTCGTCTGTTTTTGCGTTGTCTTTTCCTGTATTTTATTTGCCTTATTTATTCTTATAAGTCGTACCGGTAAAACTGCTTCCTTAAGTAAGCCGGTTTATTTTTATTTTTTTAATTATTTGGAATTACTTTATTCCTTCCATTATCTTTAACCTTTTTTTTTTTTTTTTAACCGTGATTACTAATCCGTGAACCGTTTTGATTATGAGAAAATATTTCTTATATAATACTGACAGAAGTTTTTGTTGACTTCATTCAAGAACAAAGTAAATTTGGGACTTACGACTCGCGTCTGTTTAGACGAACGCAGTGGAAATCTCTTTCTTGTACGGTTTGTTTCTCTCGTTTTTCGAGTAAGCTTTAACGATTATCGGAAGGATCGGTGGTTTTTTCATAATTTGATAATTATATATCTTTAATTATGGACGTTAATTCGATCGGAAGTCGATCGGGCGGTTTATAATTGTTTTGATCGATTTTACCTTAAACATAATTACGCTTTGAATAAAAATTTTAGAATTCGTAGATACGATCAAAGCCCGACGAATCGACATCGATTGTGACGCCTGAGTCAGAAGGATTGGTGATGGTCGCCGGGAAGGAGGCGATAAATATTACCGCGATCTGATTGTCCCCGCGCGGTAAGAGATATGGGATCGGTAGACGAAGGATAGATGGACCTGCGACTGATCCCGGACTTCCAGAGACGGTAAACCGCAAGCACGGAGAATCGGAGTACGAATCGATCCGTTTCCTGACCGGTCACGGTCGCTTAAAAGCATACCTTTGTGCGAAGGCATCGAAAGAAGAAACTCCCGCACAGAATACTTCTGGAGGACCGCAAAACACACGGAGTCCGAATGCGATCGCTTCTAGTGGCACAGGGGAGCACGCCTGAGAGATTTCGGACGTGGCACGCGGTGTCGAAGATATCGGTCAGGATTATTAGCACAAAAACGGCGGAGGAAATACAGGGGTGAATTCTTCCTGATTTTCCCTTGCGTTGTGTTCGATATCAAAACAGGTCCGGCCTCAAAGAGAAGTAATCCACAAAAAAAAACATACGATTGAAGCGTACCTCTCAATCTCGTAGATAAAATATTGTGGAGAAAATCCTTTGCTCGACATTCTTAACGAATAGATCTATCTACAAAATTCGACCGGAGGGGAAGGAAAAGGGTAAAAATAGAGGAGATTTTTGGGGAAATCTTTGTAAATATTTAAAAAGCTACTGGCTTATTAAAAAACAATTCAAATCTTCTTTAAAGCTTATGAAATTCCTAGCTATTTGGATTTTTCCACCGAAATGCGGCGATTTTGGTTCCTGAAGATCTTCAATTCTTTCCAAATTTAAAAAAGGACCTTAAGGGGATTCATTTCATGGCGGATGATGAAATGAGGTGAGGTCATGAATCAAGAAAATCTGTCGGAATTCTTCGTCGACGGAATTACAAAATCATTTCAGTATCAGGAAAAATTTGTAATTAACTACAAACGGTAGCCGCGTTGAATAAATAAATCTCTTCGGGCCGGTAAAATGTAGTTCATGCTACTTTTAAATTCTAATATCTATTTCCAGTTCCGAATTATTAGTGCACTTATCGCATACTCACCTCACAGTCACTCCTTGTATTTTGCTACAATTTTTTTTTTTGATCTTCAAAACTTACACAAAAAAAGAAAAAATCAATAATTCCTTTAAAATGTTTTTCGGAAAAAATTCTATTATGGTGACTCGAATCAATAAAATCTGCGGACAATTATTTTTTGGTTCTTAGGTAAGAAATATGGTGGCATATCGTTTTACATCTCGTAATACAACATTGTAATTAAGTTTTTTAAGGAAAACATTTTTTTTCAGTTGAAAATAAAGATGTTTTTGTTAAAGGTTATTATTGAAAATCACTGTTTCACATTTCTTTACAAAACTACGTTTCACTAGTGTGATGTAAGCAGTTATAACATTTCTGGATTGATATGTTTATTTTAAATGCGTATGGAATTGCGTTTGCAGTAATATAATCTTAACCTACCGGGTTGTCTAGTGGTGAACGTGTCTTCCCAAATCAGCTGATTTGGGAGTCGAGGGTTCCAGCGTTCAAATCCTTGTAAAGTCAGTTATTTTATACGGATTTGAATTCTAGAACGTGGATTCCGGTGTTCTTTGGTGGTTGGGTTTCAATTAACCACACATCTCAGGAATGGTCGAACTGACTGTACAAAGACCACATGAAATGGACTTCATTTACACTCATACATATCATCCTCTGAAGTATTATTTAAAAGGTAATTACCGGAGACTAAACAGGAAAAAGAAAAAGTAATATAATCTTCGTTTTTTTTTTGTCGCCTAGAAACAAATTTATTGGTTTAAATATCCCCCATTTACTTTTTTGTTTTTTATAACATTAGAAAGAATACCAGGACGTCATATATCATGATATATGATACAGCTTTTCTTGTCATTCACTGTGTCTCCCACTAATCTTATTTTAAAGGATTGTAAAATTTTTTTCATCTACTTCTATGTAGAACTATTTGGTTTTAAGTTGTCGGTAATTATACAATCTAAAAGACGAGAACAAATTAAAATACTTTTTTTTTCAGTCAGCTGCTCTCTATTAAATAAGGTTCTGTAAATCAGTAACCGAGAATTACGGAGTAAAGGAACGGGGATCAATATTTAAGCGATACAAACTCGTTACCGTTAACGATTCTTAACCTTCTTTTCGAAAACTACTTTTCAAATTTGTAGAGATAGTCTTCCCGAAATCGGAAAGCGACTTCGGGTGTCAAGCCGATAGGTAAACATGTCAAGGGTAACATTTGTGTCAATTTTTAAAAAAATTAATACAATCGAAAATCATTTTTTAAATATTATTTTGTATTCGCACAAAGCACGTTCACAGTTTGCGATTTCTCGGCCGGAGAATTCCATTATGTTTTTATCCCCTTTTAATTTTTCACATGCGCGCGAAAAAAAGACACATAAAGAGTACAGAAGCTAAGTTTTTGTTTTAAAATTAAAGGATCGGATTTTTTTATATAAAAGAATACGAAATACTTTTGGGAATTTTGTTCTGACATTTACATATCTGTTATACATGATGCGAATCGTAGTTGTCAAATCAAAGTATTGTAAATTTTAATTTACTCGTTAGATAATTGAGAATAATTAGTCGGTAATTAAGGTAATGATAGCGAGATGTACGCCTATGTGTTGACTGTATAAGTAAATTTTATTCAAAGACCGTTAAATTGTCATACAGTTTACTCTTTTCAAGAATGTTTTTCTTGATCGTGATATGTTCGGACCAAAAAACATATTTTTATGGCACATCTTATTTATTTTAAATTTAATTTTTAAATGACATTTAATCTGGTTGGTTGAAACGTCTGGTATTTTATGGTTTTTAATAACGTATTTCAATTTGTTTTACTTTCCCAGATGTTAAAAGATAGCTGATGATTTAATCGGATAAAAATTTTGTATTCTTACTTGATCCGTTGATGCTGTATCTTCTTAATTATTTTCGTTAATGAAGTATCGTGTCGATGTTTCAAACCGGCACACCTAGTTAAAGTACTAAAAATTATGATGTGACTGTCTTCAGATTAAACTTTTGTGTTATTTATATATATATATTCACAACCTCTTTTTAATTCTTTACACACCTCCTATATTATTACTTTTATGCTGTATATAAATTATTACTTTTTTTTATGACTAATTTTTAATAGCAGTTTGTTTTTTCTTGATAATGAATTTTAACATCCGTCTTGTTAGGTTCATTTTACAGTCGATCGTTAAGGTACTGAGAAATTTATGCTATTTGATGACATCTTTTGTTCGACTTGGCTTTCAAAATTTAGATTTTTTTCAACACGATTTTGAGTCATGTAAGGTTTCAGGCTACAATAATTTCTCTGGTTATTGACCTTCAAAATGGTATATCCCTGAATCCAATAAAAAAGGCTTAGGCATAATTCTGAATGTAGGAGTATACGCGCGCGCGTGTATGTGAAGGCTTTTATTCTTAGAATGCGTAACCAGGTGTGAAGATAAAATCATGAAATTCGCTATAAAATCACGAGCGCTATAAATTACGCTCATGAATATTTCGCGACAACGTTGCCGGCTATTTTTGGTTAGTTTTATCGGTATGAGAATTCAAGATATTCTTTAGTGTAAGTTAATACTCTCAAATAATATTTTATATATTAGTTTTTGGTTTCTGTTGAAGAAGGGGAATTTGAGTATGCCCCGGAAACCATATGCAGCCAACTGGAAATTCCCGGAAAGAATTATCGATGGCGAACTATTAAAAAACAATATTACAAGCAATTTAGAAAAACCGTCTTCTTAGGTTTGCAGATACCGACAAGGGTCCAGCCAAAATGTTCATCCGGCTCTGCTTCCTGGATGAAGCGGGCTTCATTCTAATTCTGGTACATTTTTTTACTGTACGAGGACGAATCTTAATGAAGAAAACAAAATTAATTTTCATATTTAGTGATCTCACACGTGTTATTGAATGATAGAGTGCAATATTATTTGTTTATAAATGGGGTTCCGCTTTTTTAGGTAGATTTCATAAGAAATCTTAAATATCTTGACTCAACTTCTGGAAAATTTCGATATATCTACGCGTTTCACATCCCCCAGATCCCAAAACCACCGTCAGTTCAAAATTTTATACATATATATATATATATATATATATATATATATATATATATATATATATATATTTCACTTTCTTGTGGACCGATAACTGCTGTAATTTTGCACCAACCACTTTCAAATTGATACATAAAATATAACAACGACCCAAAATCTCAGTCGAGTTCTGTAATGGGCAAAATCGGACCGTGGGGTGGAAATGGGGAGGCTTTTAAAAAAAAACAAAATATCGCTATAACTTTCTTATTAAGTAAAATATCGAATCGTTAAAGTTCCTACTATTCTTTGGATAAGGGCCTAATTGTAGTAAAGTTTTTTGATATCACCGACCATTTGCTCAGGGGGGTGGAAAAAATGGGGTTTCGAAGATAAAAAATCATACCTTCCTTAATATGCACAGTATCGAATCGGTTTAAAGTGATCGTTAGTCCTCTAAACATTACTTAAAACAATTGTCTGAAACAAGTTTTGATATGATCAACCATTACGGCAAGGGATGACTAAAATGTTGCTGAATTGTAAGAAGATGGAGCTTGTCGTATCCTAAACATGTGAAACTTTTTTCACAAGCAACAATTGTCGTATTGAGTAAATTTGAAGTTTTTCTTAAATTAAGATGGAAATTTTTTTTATCCCCTACTTAGCACCGGTGAAATCTATCTCCGCCTTTCGGCGTGCCGAAAAGGGATTTTTTTATTATCGAATCGGATAAACGATAAAAATTACTCTCATATTATATATCAAACGATTAAGTCCCGATGAAGAAGAAGTGGTTCCAAATTGTTCTAATGAGGAAATTTTCATGTTAAATATATGGTTTTATACAAAAAAATACGACAGAAATCGAATTCATCATCTAATTACACACTCATTCATCTTCAATTACAATTCGTCATTCATCATACACACATTTATCTTCAATTACACACCTAACTCCAACGGGTTCTTTCCCCATCTCAGTAAATGCCGAAAACAATAGGACTTCTACAATAATAGTACTACAATTAGCGATAAAGGACTTGGCCTTAGTTACAAAAAAATCTGAAAGTGGACTTGCACATATTTAGGAAATGATTTTAAATTCGTTAAACACCGTTTCAATCTTACGTACGAAATGTTAATAAATCTTAGCGATCAAGAAATTCTCTCTTAAATCTTAGTTCTTTAAATAAGAAACCTTTCCGAATCCTACTAACGAAGTTAAGAACATTAAAAATATTATAATCAGTAAATAATTTGTTACAAGAAGGAGAATAAATGTTTTGTAAAATATGAAAAAGTAAGCTATTTATTGATTAAAACATTATCCGGTTACCTGATTATCTTGAGTATTCTTATTTAAATGTCAAACCGAAATTTTAATATACTTTAACCTCCTATTTATGCTATGCTTACGCATATAAAGTTTTTTTATTTGTAATTAAGAAAACTTAAAGCAATATTATCAGTCAATAGGTGTTTAAAGTATTGCATTGTATAGATAAATTTAATCAAATCAAAACAACCACTTAAAAAATAATTTTTATATTTAATCACTTAACTATTATGATAAATTCAAACTTTACCAAAGTTTTTGATTACTGTAATAAGTGATGCGCTTGGTATTCCTTACTCCATATTTTTGTAAACCAACTTAATTTAAAACAAATATTCAACAGTAAGATAAATTTTAATATATAAAAGTTTTATATTAAATGGATTAAAACTATAGGTTACATTACATAAATTATCATTAATCCATTCGTAAGTTTAAATTACATTCGTGGAATTACGTTATGAAAATTTTGAACCGTAAGAAAAACGCCGATTCAAAACTTAACTCGAGCTCGAGTAACCCACCTGGTTGGTCTAGTGGTGAACGCGTCTTCCAAATCAGCTGATTTGGAAGTCGAGAGTTCCATCGTTCAAGTCCTATTAAAGCCAGCTATTTTTACACGGATTTGAATACTAGATCGTGGATACCGGTGTTTTTTGATGGTTGGGTTTCAATTAACTACACATCACAGGAATGGTCGAACTGACACTGTACAAGACTACACTTCATTTGCGCTCATACATATCATCCTCATTCATCTTCTGATGTAATACCTGAATGGTAATTCCCGGAGGCTAAACTGGAAAAATAAAGGGCTCGAGCTCGAAACCTTCGAAATGAAAGGCAAAGATATTACCACTCCACCAGTTTTTGACAAAAACTTATGTTTTTCTATTGATTTTTTTTTTTAATAAAATTTTCATTACCTCTTAACGAGTAGTAACAAAATTTTGTTGTGTAGTATCTTTACTCAGGTCCTGAGCATCACATTTTACTACTTCAGCAACTTCTATTGCATTACTCCATCGGTTGAGAAAGGTCTTGCCCCCTCTAGAGTTTAAACCCTTTTATGAAATATATTACCAAAAAACTAGTTCTAACCGTTACAAAATTAATTTTTTCCTGATGTCCAACCCGCGTGTAGATTTAATTGATGATATTTGAAATCTCAAGGATTAGACTTAAATCCCTAGAAAAATTTTTAAAATTCTCGTTAACACTGATTTAAATCTGTTAGGTCACGCGAATAGGTGCGTCTTGAATATTTTTATTTACTGTCTAGGAACGGTTAAGAAACCCAGCTTTACCCGATAGCGCTTCAGTCTTAATTAAAGAACCTTCTCGTCGAATTTATTTTGCAACGATCGGCCGGTCCCGATATCCTCAAACAGTAAAACTACCGGTATCTTGATCTGGACACCACAAAATCACAACCGGTGAATCAGGGATCGAGGCTCGTTGGGGATAAAGAACCACTAGACAAACGATTTCATGAAAACGATAGCTTAAAGCTCCTTCTGGGCAGAGCGAACCCTCGGGAATTTGGGAAATCTTGAAGTTTGAAGTTTTATCCGGGACGAAGCTATCGATCAAAAAATGTACTGTAACAAAACTTTTTTCTCCATAAACGTTCAGTCTTTGTAAAGGAACCGTTATGTCCGTCTCCGGAATTTTAATGGAGAAGAAATAAACGACCGAAACATAAACCGTATAGTCTTATCTTCCTAGAGGTGGGTTTGGGTAGTAAAATTATTTAAAAGTTAAAATTTTTTCCGAAGAAGTCCTCGACCAATGGATTCCGTAATTGTCGTTTAAAATAAATTTGATACAAATATAAATTATTTTCTTTTAAAACTTGCTGGATTAATCCAACTCCTTTGTTCAGTATTGATTTGAAAACAACGTATTTTCTTTGACTGACCTGTCCTCATAACATTCATATCTCACAAAACATTAGAACTGAGAGTTGTATGCAATCTGTCGATTCATCGAATTAAATATTAAAACTTTGATCTCACATGCTGAATTATCTGCTCACTAACATCGGCAGCCATGTCGTCTATTCGCCTTGATTCTGTAGCGTTAGAAAACGAAATTTTTTTGCTTCTTCCACACCTATTAACACTGACCAAATAAATGCAGCAGACAATATGAGATTTTCTTATGAAGTATGGATATTTTAGCTACTCTTAATCCTACGAGATAAGATGCTTCAAGTGTACTTTTATCAGTGTGGCTTGATTTACAAATAGAACCTTGATTTCTAAAAAACATGACAAACAAACACATGACATGACATGTTTTAACATGTTCAAACATGACGTAATTTTTTGGTTCCTTATTAAGTATGTAATTTTCTTTCGAAAACTGTAAGGGTATCAAAGGGGAAAATCCGGACGTTTAGTTTCCAAGTGTCGAATTAATTTCGATGGCTCCATAATTTCAAGAGAGAAGACTTGAAGGCAAAACACATTGTGGTTTTCTTCTGTATTAGCTTGTATTTTTACCAATCGATTCTCTGGATATAGATGGCTTACTTCGTTTTTTTTTCAGCAATTTTGTGTAAGAATCTAATTGAAAAAAAACCGTTACACAGTTTGACAGCATACTAAAAAACTGAAACCTCAGATATTATTTTCAATGAAAATACGTTCTTCAAAAAATAAATACAAGGCACCAAACGCATGGTTTACATTCGAAACTAAACTGACTTTTGACCTTACGCCTCTTTTATAGTTTTGAGATTACGACGTGTTCAAACATATCATAGGGATGTTCAAACATGACGCTCTCACAGCGAATATTATGCAAGCAGACCAAATTACAAGGAGAACGTACACATCAAGTTGGAATCTGTAGGTTGCTCATGTTTGTTCATACCTGTCGCTATCAAATCAGCTAAATAGTTTTTACTAAGTTTCGTCGGGTTGGAGTCGGGGAGGGTCGCGAAATATTCATTATATATTGTTTTTTTTTTTTTTTACTTTTTAGGGCCGTGGAGCTAAAAAAGTTGAGAATCATTGCTCTACTGGGAGGCGATCATTTACATACTTGTATATTTATATTTTTTAATTTTATTAGTTTTTTTTAGGTTTTACTTTTTATATACATTACCGTGAAACAGTTCGCATAATTTTTATCGAACTTTTTTTCAGTTAGTGTTCATCATCGACTACAAGGCGAACCGAGGAAGACGATGTTTCTTCCCTTTCTAATATTCTCATTTCATGCCTTCAACCGCTTTGTATTTATACGTCGGGTCGGTCACCCGCTCCGGCTACCCAAAAGTTATCGCATTATAGGTACGAATTAATTTTATTATTCGTTCATTTTCACACTTGTTTTCAGCTATTCAAGTTGAGTTTCGCTTAATGTACCTCAGGAAAACGCTTTAAGTAGAAAGATAATCTCACATGTTTATTAAAATATTACATTCAGTGAGATGTATATCCTCTGAAAAACTCGTCTTTGCTTGCGATTTAGGTTTTTAATTATTTTTCCTCTTTTAAAGATTATTCATTCATTTTAATATTTTGTTTTGTCGGTCGCTATTATCTTTTACTGCGATTATTAACCTAAATAAAATAATTCAATACATTGAGTTTATCTCTTATTGCAAATAAATTTGAATAAATTTGAAGGGATATAGTGTACTTAAAATAATAATACATTTTTTAAAGCTAAAAAAGCAAAAAGTCTAAATGTTTTCATAAAACGTTTCTTCTTTTATTAGTTATTGTAAACTACTTGAAGTAATCAGTAAATTATTTCTTTCCGTTTACTAAAAATTGGCGACTGAATGAAAACAATTGAGAAATCGTAATTTTGTAGTAAAAGTTTTAAAAATTTGTTTCCTTTTTCCACCGATTCTTTAAGTTAAACCCCTTTTTGAAATAGAATTAACTCTCATCTATATTTGCTTGCAGGAGGTAGATACTTCGAGCTCCGGATGAAATATCTACATTTCAACTACTCCTCGATTCTGTTACCGGTTACCGGGTTTGATTATAACTGTTATCGGGTTTTATTATCAACGTTTTGTCTTATAGATTTAACGACCTGTAAGTATTCGTTACAGAAACGTGCGATATCATCCATCTACGAATCTTCAAACGATAAAACTCTATACGTAATATCGCACCGTTTATTCTCTACGATTACGGAATATATAACGGCAATTTCACAAGAGAAAAGGGTACGTTAATTTTTGTTTTACATTACCTGCCTTAGTCTTTCTTACGGCTTTGACGCGTGCAAAGCTTTAGCTCAAGAGACATTAGCTAGAGATCTTTTTGTTAGAGTAGTCAGATGATATTTTTTATACGTCCAGTCCCTGCGATGTACAGATGAAGATTTCACTCGTAGGACCGTATATTAGGCATTTTAGTGTGTTTGCGTTCCGATATGCGACCGTATAATCGGCTCGATCAGAAGACGAGGGAAACCGCTTCACTACTCACTTTCCTTAAGATATCAACACGGTATTTAAGTTATTTCTGAAGAATTTCTACGTGTTTTTCTGTACTTTATCTCACTAGACTGTGCATAGGTCGGTAAGTAAGGTCGCGTAATTATATTTCACTCTATTCCTCACCACTTGATCCCAACGCCAAACGAATAGTCATAGATTACAAATTATACCGATGTGACTAAAAATGTTACGTCGCTACGATCGAATTTACGTGCCGTTTCTAACTTAAAGATCTTAGTGTATATCTACCAACATCGTTGTATGAAAGCTACAAAGTAACGAAACTTATTAGTTTTTTTTTTTGGGGGGGGGGGGGATCGACCCGGATAAGTTTTATACGTATTAATAAATTAGCTGGGCTTCCGCTTGCTCGTATCATGAGATAGTGATCTGGCATGTTCGGTGTCGTACGATTATAATTGATTTTTACGATACGGATTATTTTTCTTTTTGTTAAATTAAATGGTAAAGCAATTTTTAATTATTTTATTTTTTTCTTCTTAGTGCGCCTACACGATATGTTCTACATAGATCAGCCAACACGAGCCGTAACTAACATTTTTTTTTTTTTTTTTTTATTATAACTTTATTAACTTCAATTTACACCGACAAAAAGACTTTTACGTTAGACGCCTGCGACGATAATTATCGACAAATTAACTAAAAAACATTTCTTTAACTTAAGGAAACGAGTAAACATTTGCTGAGCAATATTCCGTACGTATGTACAGTTAAACTTTATACCGATAGACAGTAACGGTATTTAAAAAAAAAAAAAATATGTTACTAAAACTTCGTGTATGTTTACGCTTTATTTTTTTAATTACATAGTAAAATTAGAAAATCTCAATTGAAAAAGGTCGAACTAAAATTAAAAACTTAATTCTTAATAAAAGCTACAGAGTATTGCAATGTGAATAGTAACTTAAATTAAATATTATTAATTCATAAATACGATTAATTTTCCTGTTAAACAGTTAAGACTTCTTGGACTAGTGCGCAGTAAAATCTAATATTTATTTAATAAAATATTTTTATCTTTTAACCGATATCTTAATTTCTTTATCGACAAACGTTGTAAGGCATCAGTTGAAATATATCGTAACAGGTAGAGAAGCTTCCGGAAAAAGAAAGAGAGAAAAAATGAAGAAAGAAAAATATAGAAGAAACGACAAAGAAATTCTTTCTAGAAAAGATTCTTTAAAAAAGCGTAAAAGGTACGGATGGTGGAAATTATTCCGCTTGGCCAAACAAAAGAACGGGCGGGTACCGGTACCGCAGATCTGTACTGGCGTATCTGATCTAGTACTGCCGAGAACCAGCAGAGTGATGAAACACGATTTCAGTATGCGATAAATACAAGTTCAGTATATTGTGTGATAAATGCGATCAAGTGTGTTAGAGCATTCGAGCGAGGCTGCGGTAACAAACGAATGAAGGTGCGTCACGAGTATTCCTTTTTGGACAGCGGTTAAGAACGAGAAATTGTTCGGCGAGTTATTTTTAGACAGGAGTCGAAATGCCATTATTCATTTATAAATTGCAAGTTAGTTCTTTTTTGAAACATTAAAAGTAAACGATTCTTGCGTAAAGTGAACTGTTGATTTTGTGATTGTTATAATTTCTTGTTAATTCTGTATTAGTTTCTATCAGCTATATTATAAGGTGTGTAGTAAATCGGAATTATATTTAGCTATCATAATCGACCTATTTTTAAACTTTATAGTAATAGATACTATTTGTAAGAAATATTTATGTGCGCTATCTCTCCATATCTTCGTCGAACCACGAACACGCTACAGTATTTTTTTCTGTTTTTATTTTCATATATTCTATACCTTTATTTACTTTAATCTCTTCCTCCTTTTAAAATAAAAAGGTCGCGATGCAAGTCTAACAGAAAAACTGTGAAAATTACCGCTGCATCAGGAACGTTTCAGGAAGCCCTGAAATATTATTTACTTATATACCACAAATTTACTAGAGAGGAATCCGCCTTCTCGGATCATCAATTATATTGAAGTAGATAAGTTTCTTAGGAACTCCGAGTTCAGGTCGAGTCTGACGAACTACCCAGAACGGGTAAATTGGGAAACGCGTGTATAAATGAATGCGCGGTAAGCGGTTTGGTTTATCGATGAATTTTTGTCATCCTCGTGGCATTTATTTATGTGACGGCCGAGGTAATCGGAGCGCTTAGTTAATATGATAGAAGAACGTGGAAATCTGAGAACAGATACTGCTCTATTAAATCCGTTTAATTAAGTATAGAAGTATAGAATATGGCTGTAATCCACCTAAAATATTTAATTCAAGTTCCGTTAAGATGAACGTGCAGTGTAACAACTTATAATATTTTGCCTTCTATAAAAATCATTAAAAAAGATAATAATCTAAAGAAAACTAAATTAATTTAGGTTTACCTTCGATCTCCTGCCGTTCTTCTCGTCGTAAATGTCTCTCTTGAATTTCTACTTTCCGTTCTAAATAATAGAAAACGGTCGCTCCAAGAAAAAGATATCCCACGAAGACTAACCATAGTAAAATCCATTGTTTCTTGGACATTTTTCAATACACTTTTCGTATAATAGTACACCATATCACCAGTAATAAACACGATTCACAATATTTTAATATAATGTTATTTAAAAATTTAATTTTTATGATTATTAAACGTAAAAAATATGTTTTTTTTTTCACTTATATGATATTATATATTATAGTTTACGATTTATTTTTATCGTTAGTCATTTTAATTAAAACTTTTCAACTTTTATTTTATAACAAGATACTACCGTAATCTACTTTTTACAGAGTTTCTCTATTTATTTATTAAACCGATATTCTTTAACGTCTATATTCATTACAAGTGTACTTATTGTAAGAAGTTTATTTCTTATATTCGTTTTAATAAACTATTTTACTCGTAATTCTTTTCAATATTCTGTTAAAAATCTCTTTATAAAAATATTTTTATTTCAAAAATATTCGTATAAAGTTACACATAATTTTTCGATATAAACTGATGGTGAAGTTTTATTGATCGTTCCATTTTTCTTACCGTTTCATTTATTTAAAAAAATTTCGTTTCCGCTAAAATTTCTTCCATCGGTTCTGCAAAATTCCAAAAAAGTGCATTAGTTATTAAGATTACAATCTATATCTATTAATACAAAGAATAAGATATTATTCTAACCGATTTTTCCCTAAAACCTGGATACATAATGATATTACTATTTAGAATATGTAGTTATATGTCACAGAAAAGATGGAACTTTGTGAAGGAGCCCGAAATATAGACCCCGAAATATATATTGTGAATGAGCCCACGCACATATAGTCATTTTAATTAAATTTTTTTGTATTACTTTCGCAGTTGTAGGTCAGTTTCTATTACTGCAACGGCGTAGATATAAAGAGAAAAAGTAATAGCCGTCAACCGAAATTTTTGATATCAAACTTTTTTCAGATGTCGACATTTCAAAACATCTTTAATACAAAAAACGCAAGAGAATTTATAAAAATTTCAGGAAGATCTACGTATGAATATAAATACACGTGTGTTAGCCTGTATTTCAATTAAGATTTCCGGTCATAAATTATTCGAAAATGACCGATACGATTTCTATATATGGGTCGTTGATGTCATTATATTTTGGACAAATTTATTTTGTATTTATTTATGTACATACATACTTATGAAAATCACGGTACAATAAGAGTTTCTTTTAAATAATTCATATCTTGAAAGAATTTAATAATAGGAGGTTCGTTTTCATTTTAGTAAACAGATTAAAATTCATTATTTTAAAAAAAAATCCACCTTAAAATATTTACCGACAGATTTATCGTCAACTTTCGTCAAATTCCAGCACTTTGGTGATCGGAAGACCGATTTGATAATTTGTAGCTGAAGAACTATAACGGCTCTTCCTTGAACCGATCGGTGACTGGTAGTCGTCGCCGTAAACATCTGAATTCATTTTTGACTAATTTAAAGACAAAATGTACATTTTTAGTAAAAATGTCAGTATTACCGAGTTACGCTCACTTGAAAGAGTTATCTGGATAAAACGCCATAAAAATTTAATAAATACATACGATAAATATAAATTCAGATCCATACAGCTTTTCTTTGTTTTTTTTTTTACGTGAACATCGGCGAGGTATAAATACATACGAATAAATTCGGGAATTTTGTATAAAGATAATTTAACATTCGAGTAGATAAAAAGCAAATAATAGTAACAATATTTTTAATAAGTATATAGAAAACAGAACAACATAACACACACCGTTTTCTTTTTCAACCGCTAACGAGCACTATTTGTTTATTAGTTTACACAAATAATGCACTGGAGAATAACAGAAAGCCATTAATTGTTATTGTGCTTATTGTAATCTGTACTTCATTTACTATTTTTTTAAATTCTATTCATCAAAATTATTTTTAAAAGTTTTTAGAACCAGAATAAAGTTTTAAAGAAAACCTCGTAAAATATCAACTACTTAAAAAAATTTGATACCAAATTAATCGTAATTTTTTAGCGTTCATTATTTGCTATAATAAACGTTCGATAAAATTTTAAACCGCGTGTCCGGACGAGAAGCGTCGGCCGGTAAACTTTATATCAAAGTTATTACTGTACGGCTCGGTTATTGAATGGGAAGAGTCGGCTGATCGATGAAGCAGAGTCTGCTGGAATAATCTAAATACTGGGCGACTTCTGCATTTCTTCTAACTAGAAACTAATTTTTTTCATATTTTATCAAAGATTTTGCATTTCAATCTACATCTGCTTAATACGAAATCGCATTATTGTTTTATTATATCGTAAGTATTCAACTGTGGAGAAAAAGGTAATCGATAAAAATATAACGTAATTTTAAATCTTCTGCTACAAAAATACATACTATACCTCTTAAAGCTACTACCTGCTAGAAAATCTGTATCGACAACTGAACGAATCGAGGTAAAAAGTACGTTAACTTTTCTGAATCGGTTTTAAAATAAGTTGTTAATAAATTTTTAGATTTTAAGCGTATTAATTTTTTTTCCTTATTCCGAACGTACATTTACATTTGTAATACGCTTGTGTAATCTATAAACGTTAATTTGTCGTAATCATCTTTTAATATTCTTAACGACCACCAAAAAATTATAACTTTGTTTAAGTATTACTATTATATGTAGATGATTACACTGTGTTTAAAAAATCTGATGTGGTTACCACATGACTTCCTTGTGCGCCTATTAAATTACATATACACATTTTTGCTGCATTTCATTTAAACTTATTTTATTTGAAAGGGAGATACGATCCTACAATTCTTTAATAAAAGTGGATAGTTACACAATTGCTAAAATATTCGTTTTTAATAACATCAAATATTTATACAATTATAATTCAACAATCTTACCTGAAATATTAGGTTAGAGTAAAAGTTCCTTGATTACTCTTTAAATAAATTGTTTACCAAATAATCCAATAATAAAAACTGATTATTCTACACCGAAAGGTCAAAATTAATATTTTTTACCGTACACAAGTGTTCACTAAAGGAATACTTTAATTATGATTAACTTTTATTTATACGACAGACCAGATCTCTTGTGCATATTACGCACAAGTGAAAAAAATTTCATTTCTTTAAAATGAATACAATTCAAAAAGATATTTTATTTTTCTGTCGCCTTAAAGCATAAGACCGAATGTCCGTACCATGCGTGAATGGCTATTGTGCCTCAAACAGTCTAAGCGTCCTTTATCCTATTTAGCTCCTACAGCTCACCTAATAACGTAAACGGTATAAGCTTGATAAATACACCATTAGCTTTTGTGTCCAGCCGTTCACTTGTCATATATTACACTTAATTGGGTTCCGATCTCCGTGGCGCGAGTGGTAACGTCTCTGCCGTTCATCCGGAGGTCCCGGGTTCGAATCCCGGTCAAGCATGGCATTTTCACGCACACTACAAATCATTTATCTCATCCTCTGAAGAATACTTAACGATGGATCCGAGAGTTAAAAAAAAAAAAAATGAACTGGGTAAGCGCACCCCGTCTAACTATAATATATGACTATCATAAATATAAAATGTAACTTGACACCTTAAATCTAAAGACAGCAATTCGCTGCCAGGTCTAGGTCGCTGAATGCCAGCAAGTACCTGCCCACCATTTATTTATATTGCCTGTGGCTGTTAGCCGATAGCGATCATTCCTCAAAGGTAGCCTATTATAGCAGCTCGGTAGGAGTCCTTTCCCTTAATAAGCTACTGATGCCGGTTGAACAACGCAGCCGCATCAAAGAACTCCTACACGGTCCGACAATGCGGCTCACGCCACATTGACTCGCCGTTTGTGAGTGGCCAATTTTCCCCTTGACCTCTATGTTCCAGGGTGGCCTCCCCTGACTCCCCCTCCCATAAGAATGGAGCAGTCGGACATCATATGTTCATTCGGCTGGACCTCCCCGCAGACGCGTAGATCATCAGTTGCCAGGCGGAACCTGAACAGATATTGTCTCAAATTAACATAGTTGGTGAACACCTGGTCTCCCGTTGCCCTTAAAAATGAACTTGAGGCGTACCAAATTCTGTATGAATTTATACAAAAATCGTCCCTTAGTCCTGATGTTCCATTCCTGTTGCTATTCTTCCGTTGTTTACCGATATTATGAAGCGAGATGTTAAAGTTCAAACTTATCGGCGTAGATATAATACGACTAATATAAATGTGACAACCCGTACTTTCTTAAATGTAATAATTTGTATCATCACTCCTTCCTTTTTACACCCTCAATCTCTGCCCTGCGAACCGTCTGCAGTCTGCCATGACGGGACGGATGGTACACAGGCAGACTTAAATAAAATTGAATTAAAAGAAAATTATCCGAACGAAACAAACGATAATTAAATAATTAAGCAAAAATTTAAATAGAATGGATACTAGAAAATAAGTAAGCTTTCTAATTTCCATGAACATTTTTGTGACCGGAATTTCCATGTATCCGGTATTTCGGCTATATCTGGTACTTCCAGAGTACGAAGGTGCGATTGCGTTCCTTATCCTTTGTAACATCAAAGGATAGGGCCGCGCTGGTAATCGGTAACCGGAGTCGATGCTGATTTTCTCAAAAGGGTTTATGACCGCCTAAAAACTGTGGAACAGAAATTTGAAACTTGTTTTCCGAATAATTTCTGTGGATTCGCGATCTATTTCGAACTTAGAATTACAACAGCGATCTGTCGTTATCGAATAAAGGGCGGTTAATCGAACGATCAAGTGACAGCGGATATAAGATGAATTCCATGATCTCGGTTCGACCCGACTTTTAATCTCACCTTCAGCGAAAAGTGAATTTACCGAGTTAGCGTTGAAGAAGCGTTGAAAATCGTCATGCGGTTTTTAAGAACCTATCTTGGTGAAAAGTATTTTCAATATTCCTAAAAGAAATTACCTTAATGTAAGTAAGTGCCGAACTTCAAAGGGTCGATTGATATCGAGCCGGATATCCACGAACACTCCAGCCGCCGACGAGCTCGGACCATATCATTAAAAGAAACATGCATAATAATTATATCAAACAATTTATTCGTTTAATAAAGGTAATAATCTTTGTTCGTCGATGATTTACTTTACATAAATTTAATTAATTATTCGTCGTAAGTATTCAAAATGTGCTTTTAAATTTATTACGTTATAAATGACAAAGTACGAGTATGTTCCGATTTTCGGTAATACCCGCATCATTAAATAAAAAGAGGCCTACAGAGTGATCTGTAGAATCTTTGAGACATTTTACTGATCCATCCTCGGGCTTTAAAAGAATGAAAAACACTGATCTAAACGAAAAACAAATTTATAAGATGTAGAATAAATGTATACTTTCATTAAATAATGATCGACTGATTCCTTAACGAATATCGTTACTTTTGACTCAATCTAGTGATAGAACAAGGTTTTTGTATTTTTATGTCATTTAATCGTTATTAAATAAATGTTATGTATTTTTGTTTTATATTGAAGTATAGTGAATCGTGTGAAAATAATATTATTTACAATACTCTTTTACCCAGATTTAACTTAAAAAAACTATTTATGAAATAGTTTACATCTGTGTATTTTCAGTTTATCGACAGTATTTCATAAAAATAAATAAAAGGTTAAAATTAACACTTCCTTTCGATCGTTATCACTCACATTGAGTTTGCTATTCAAATTTTGTCGTCGTTACTAAAATAAAAAAAAAATTGAATAATTATTTTTGTATAAAAACTTTTCAAAAATAAAATATTTCAATATTTTATTCTTTTACGCATTATGTTATACGGCGTAACGGCATGCGGTTACAGAAGTTTACAACTACTCAACGCGAATAAGACCGCTTACCCGGTTTTAGGCGGCTATTTAATGTCGAAAGTGATATCAGAGTATATATATATATATATATATATATATATATATATATTTGTCATTGTTTATTGTATATTATTATCTTTATTCTTTATTATATATTTTGTTGATTCTTTATTTTGTCTTCTACTGTGTCGATCGACTCTTAATATTATCCTTAGATCGTTCGTTTTACTCCTATAAATTAAAACGGGAAGAATTAATTTTCTATATTAAAGTTTTATAACCGGAATTCTAATCGAGATCAAATTCTTAATTTTTCTCGGTATTACAAAAGTTTTGTTATCAACAACGAATTCCAAATACACAAATTCCTCCCGACTTCATGTTTGATTTCCTGAAGAATAACTTGAGACCGATGTTCCTCTCCTTGCTTTTTGAGTTCGACGCGAACATTACTTTATGACCGATCGCATTACGGCTGCAAAATCGTTGATGCTAATACCGACTCTGAAATACAAAAGTCGTTCTGCTAGCGATATTCAAACTATTTGTAAACGCCGTAGACCGATTTAGTCGAGCGGCTTACGTGACGTATTCATATGAAAAAGTATATTCAAAATGGAGTCGTATCTTTCTTCTTGTTTTCGTATAAGTCTCTTCCTTTTTTTTTAAGAGCTGAGTAAAGCAAAAGACCGACCGGTCTTCTGATTCTGTACCTAAGCCCGATTTTTTTTTAAACCGCTGTGGAAACTCGTTTTGGACCTCGTAATATGTCAGACATTCGTAATCGACTTACGCATATACGACCTTCGTGTAATATGTCAGACATTCTGAACTGAATATTTCAGACGAACCGAACGTAAAATTCTGGAACCCCGTCTTACGCATTCGTTTGTGATTCTCCGTTGTCGTACGTGATACCTGACGCGCGCTATTTTTACAATCAATTTTACCAAAACTACTCTAAAAACATCTGTAAAAATCGATACGAATCCGTGACGGTAGCAAGATCGATTTTGTATTTCATCATCGATTCGCTTCTTAAAATCGTTTGTGATAACCGAGTGTCATCTGAAACACCTTCATCAAATATCGTTCCCATAAAATTGCACAAAACATTTATACATTTCTTCCATTCGTCATATTATCTCTGTTCGCAGCGACTACTCGATTATGAATTTAAGATGTTATCAATTTTAAAAGTTAAAAAATCAAATCGTTGCTCAAAATCGCAGTAAGCAGCAAAATCGACCGTCTTATTCATTTTAAAACTTTTAAATGATCGTAGGCGGCAAGCAGGAGACTACAGCGGTTTAAAAAACTGATCGACCTCGAACCGTACAGATGAACAGACTTCCCGAAATAAATTAATGAACGGTCGTTATTTTCAAAACAGCCCTTGATCTTACTATTTCATATATTTTACTTATTTTAGCCCTTGAACTATTTAGGGGTAAAAGCGGCTGAATAAATATTCTTTAAATCGATCAAAATTAAGTTTACCATCATAGAATTTTCATTTTCCTCTACAATTAGATACGTTTTTTCGGATGTTAAGAATTTTCAGTATTTTTTTGTGTTGACGGATTCCGGTTTAAAATGAACTTTACAGTTAAATCGATTTACGCTTTTTGTTATATTTACAAACGTATCTAATAGATTTTTTTATATTCTCTAACATATTCTCGATATAGAATAAAAAATATTAGTTCTTTAAAAATTAAGCTATTTTGTCACGAATCTTTAAATATAATTTTTATTTTATGTTCCAACGCGTTATAGTAGTGCAATATTTTGCTATGCGAAAGGTGTATTCTTTCTCAATAACAAAAGCGTTATTAACTTATGGAACGTGTCAGGTTTTTTTGAGTTAGACTGCAACATAAAAAATAATTTATGAAGCTTGCTTTATAAAATGAAATGTGGATTTCCCCAAATCTGAAACGAGCTAATCGGCTGAATAATAGAGTTTTACCGGGGTGACTTGTACAATAATCTATGTAGGGTGACTAAACATCGAAGAAAATAAGATGTGTATCATTTAGTGGTCCGTTTTAAATAACTTTGTCGTTATAAACAGACTTTAATGCTGTTTGTGAATTTAGAAAATTTCTAAATGAGGGACTTTTAAGATCTTAAAACGTCCTAATTTTTAAATTGTGATTTTAGAAAAAATCTTAACTATTAAAATTTCTTTTGTTTAAATACAAAACAATTTTCAAAAAAATGTCAATTCTGTCAACGAATAGATGTTTTTGAAATTCGAATAGAATCTATAACCAGATTAAAAACTGTCAACAACTTACTAGCCGTCGAGTTAGTGCCGACGTCAAATAAAAAAAAAAACACAAACAAAAAATAGAAATTTAAATCATTTTTAAACTATGCTTTTTTTTTATTTTAGAGCTTTTCTAGGGTGGGTTTTATTTTTATTTAAAATATAGATAGGTGAAAAGCTCTTTCTATTTAAAAATAAGCCGTTCGTAGCAAAATACACGAAACCGCTCTTGCAGTTTTGACAACTTAAATATTTAGCTTATCAAATACATTCTCGTTCTCTGACTAAAACAAGGAATAGAAGGCTGCGAAATTACGTAATTAAGTGTCACAATCTTTCTTTTTAAAATTTTTGAGTCCACCTCCACGAGATACTTGGGTTTGGTGGTCTCACTCCGAAAAATAAATCGTTTCGAAGTAGGAGCATTTTCTGAATTTAATTTTTCTAGGTTGAAAAGTTATTTTTTTATTATTATTTTTTTTTTTAACTTCTTAATAGGTCTTTTTCTCTGTTCTAAAAAAATGTTTATTTATGGATTAATAACAATAATAATAATAAAATAATACCAGTAATATGATTAACTCGTAATGATTAATTTGAGTACCGCACTTATGTGTCTATTCTAGTTGATTTCAAAAGTTTTTTGTGTATAATTTATTGCATTATTTCAAATAATACTATTGATATGCACAGTAAAACAATATTTTGTCCTTCATTTCATTATCGATAAAATGTACTTTGTTTTGATTTGAATAGACTTCTTTGTGAATTCAACCGACTTAAATAACATAAATTAATACATTAACCTACTTTTTATTTATTTTTTACAGTATTTTAATTTAATATTTAAAAATGAAAATAAAACAGTAAAATAAAATCGAGTTACCTTTTAACGACTTATCGGAAAGTTTACTTTCAACATCTACATTTATTTTTAATTTTTTTGCGACTTAAATAGATTAGTACCGATGAATATTTTTCACTTATTTACTTGTACGTACGACCTATATAAACGACATAGATTTAAACACTTCATCTTCATCGATGTGTCGAATAGTTAAGTGGTTCGTCGAATTCTCGTAATCGACTACCGTTATAAAAAATTACTAATATGAACCATCTGTAAATGCGGTCACCTGACTTAATGATAATTAATATTGTTTAGCCTGATTTTAAATTTATTTGTTAAATTTGTCGTGCGTAGATTAAATCTGTACGTATATTTACGCAGTGAAGGAAACGGATTCGTCATTTTTATTTGTTGTTCCCCAGTTATATTGGTACAGCCGACCTTCGTGGCGCGTGTGGTAGCGTCTCGGCCTTTCATCCGGAGGTTCCGGGTACGAATCCCCGGTTAGGCGTGTCATTTTCACGCGCTAAAAAAATTTTCATTCATCTCATCCTCTGAATCAGTACCTAACGGTGGTCCCGGAGATAAAAAAAAAGTTATAATTGTATTGATAACACTAGTCAACACAAAATTCGTATCTAACTTGTTACACAACTTTTCTGAAATGCTACTGAAATTGTGCTACCACGTAAAGGTTTTATGTAAATCGTAAATTTGTAAAAAAATTTTTTATAATAAACTCATTTTGATCAACTATTGGTTCAATTAAGAATAGTTTCTGTATTTTTATTTTTGAGCAATATGCGTACATGCTTAATACAGAAAAAATAATATATGTACACATTGTATCATGAGAAGTAGACACAAACAAACATGTCTGTATGATGGCATCATACAAACAATATTATTGCTACACTATTTGTTACAACATGGCTTCTAATAAAGTTCGTGGATGTTCAAATCATCCAGACAGTTTTCGTTATGTTTGTGGTAAATCTACGTCTACATCTCAAAGAAAAATTTTTTCTGAATTCATAAAAATAGCTTATAAATTTATTTTGATTGTGCATTCGGGAATCAAGATAAAACCTAGACGCCTCATGTTATTTGCATAACGTACTCAGATACTCTAACTGAATGATTGAAGGGAAAACCCAGAGCCGTGCTGTTGTTGCGTTACTTCTTGGTTTACGAAATATTGTTGTTTTCTTTGTCTTTGGGATAGTCGTGATACAAAAAGTCATTACCAAATGAAGAACTGGCAATCGCAGCAGAACTTTTTGGCCGGTAAAGAAAATGAGAGCGGTAAAATCATACTGCCGCCACTTCAGATAAATCTCGGACTCATGAAAAATTTTGTAAGGCATTAGACAAAGATGAATCAGAAATTAATTATTTAAAAATAAGCTTTCCTAAACTGAGTGATGGTGAGCTCAAGGAGAGTATATTTATCGGTCCGCAAATCAAAACCGCTTAAGAATTCAACTTTTGACGATAAACCTAGCGATTGTGAATCAGCTGCATGTAAGTCCTTCGAAAACGTTTTGGTGGTTTTTTAAAACAGAAAAGATGAAAGTTATGTTTTTTAAATTAATAAGCTGTTCGAAAACTAAAATCCTATACGATGTTTCATTACTGTGATATCATAAACGTATTTTTAATGATATCCTAAACGTTCATTAAAAATTAATTTCTTGCACTCCCACCTAGAATAAATGTTTCTAAATATCGATTTAATATCGATTTTTTTTTTAATATTGATTTCATTTAATATTGATATAGTAATTCTAGCCGAGAGTAAAAAGGATTTAGAAGAAACAATGAACGGCATAGATGAAGTCCTACGCAAGAACTATCGCATGAAAATAAACAAGAACAAAACAAAAGTAATGAAATGTAGTAGAAATAACAAAGATGAACCGCTGAATGTGAAAATAGGAGGAGAAAAGATTATGGAGGTAGAAGAATTTTGTTATTTGGGAAGTAAAATTACTAAAGATGGACGAAGCAGGAGCGATATAAAATGCCGAATAGCACAAGCTAAACGAGCCTTCAGTAAGAAATATAATTTGTTTACATCAAAAATTAATTTAAATGTCAGGAAAAGATTTTTGAAAGTGTATGTTTGGAGTGTCGCTTTATATGGAAGTGAAACTTGGACAATCGGAGTATCTGAGAAGAAAAGATTAGAAGCTTTTGAAATGTGGTGCTATAGGAGAATGTTAAAAATCAGACGGGTGGATAAAGTGACAAATGAAGAGGTATTGCGGCAAATAGATGAAGAAAGAAGCATTTGGAAAAATATAGTTAAAAGAAGAGACAGACTTATAGGCCACATATTAAGGCATCCTGGAATAGTCGCTTTAATATTGGAAGGACAGGTAGAAGGGAAAAATTGTGTAGGCAGGCCACGTTTGGAGTATGTAAAACAAATTGTTGGGGATGTAGGATGTAGAGGGTATACTGAAATGAAACGACTAGCACTAGATAGGGAATCTTGGAGAGCTGCATCAAACCAGTCAAATGACTGAAGACAAAAAAAAAAAAAAATTGATTTCACAGTGATTATGCATTTATTGGTAAACAAATCGTACGTCTAAATCGTAAGTATCTAAAAACGGTGATATACTATACAAATTTTGATAGCAATTATGAATTCAGCACCACAAAATTAATAAAATCACCATTTTTTATACCAGATACACAAAAAATATTTTTTTTTTGTTGGCCAGTGATAATTATCTGGTAATTTATTTACCGATCGGTCATTATTCCTTAATTAACGATACGGTAATAATATTTATTTTCAAAATCCCGTTTTTTATTTACATATTTCTGACATTTGTTACATTGAATATATAAAAACGATTGAGTATTATGAAAATAATGAACAGCATTTGTTTAACAAACATTACATTTGAAAAAATACAACTATAATCGACAATACTTTACAATTTTTTTTTTTTAATTAAGAGAGCTTTCTTGATTTCTGCTGGTTTTTTATCGCTTTCTTAATAATATTATTGAATTTTTTTTTGTAAATCGCCCGCATTTTAAATAAAGTTGAAAATACGTTTCTCTCTTAATTTCGTAATTACTGAAGGTAATTAAAAAAACAATTTAATACCTTTATTAATTTTTTAAAGCCGTTAAAGAAATTACAGTATGAAACTGACAATACATAGTACAGACATAAAACTGAAATCATCAGTAATCATAATTTCAAACATCTTTTGGATGAGATCAACAAATTAATTTTTTTTTTTAAATATCTAATTTATAAAATATTGTTATTCAATAATACTTAAATTAATAAAATAAACTTATTAATATTCAATTATTCGTGTTTTAAGAAATTTTGTATTTTCGACCGGATTATTATGAATAATAATTATTATTAATTAATAATAATCTATTACCAGTAATATCGGATTGTTTACGAATAATTTTTAATTAAAAATATTACTTACCATATATTTGTGGTATTTAGTAATTTTTAAATAAATAAAAGTACACTCTTTACCAACATTAATTATAACGCTTATAAATATATTCATCTCTTTTTCGTCAATTTTCTTCATTAAATTTTACTTTTTTAAGAAAAAAAACTTAGAATGAATAGAATACTGTTACAGATTGGATTTTATTTTATATAAATCGGTCGTCATTCGTGATAAATATTTCCCCGTTGTGGTTAAAACGATTGCCATCGCGTTACTTAGGTTATGTCAGTACGAAAACATAAATGTAACCAGTAAAAACTCTTTACTACTACTAAACGTATTTACTATTCGGTAAACCTCTGGTCGAACCGTTTGATCGAGCGTCAATTTCCGGTTTAGTTTGGGCGTTAGCAGTGATTATGTATGTTACTGTTTATATTTTACTCTCACTCTCTCTTTCTAGTAATGATTGCATTATATATATGTACGTATACATTTTGTATCTAATGGTACGTCCGATTTATTTTCTATAACCTATAATTAAAAACGATAATAATGATAAATGCGTAATCAATGATTTATTAATAAGCAGAGGATTCTATACTACATTTTTGGCTGTAAAAGTGTAAAACATATTTGTTAATAATTTTTAAGGTAAGATATGTAAAGCATTATCTAATTTAAATAATATATTGTTTTCGTCTAAATGAAAGTAAACGATTAAAAAATCTTTCTTACGCTTTAATAAGAGTGAACAGCAGTTAAATAATAAAAATATTTTAACCTACAATTTTTTTTTTAACCTACAATTATTATAACATAACCTTACGTTTATCAAAATTCTATGTATTTTTTAATCGGCTACTCAAATAAATAAGAAATAAGGTTACACTCGATAACCATTTATAAAGGTTGTATTTAAAATTAAAACCAGAATGCAATTTCAATTATTAAACGATCACCGTCAGTATACACCGAGGTAAAAGTATAAATTTATAGTTTTAATTTTTATATTTTAATTTTAATTTACATTTATATTTTTCAACACTTAATAATTTTTCCTCGGTGTATACAGATGATAATTGTTCAATGATCGAAACGGCTATGTAGTTTTAGATTTTAAGTTAAGTTTTTAACGGATTTTCAGAGTAATTTTTTCCCATATATTTTTATCTCGTGAGTGAACTACGCATTTTAGGAATGTGATTCGAGGTATACGTTGAAAAGTTCTTAAAATCGTATGTCCGAAAAATTTACTTTTTCTGTCTGGTTTGTCTTTTATATCGCTAAAACAGAAATTCAAATCTCAAGAATGGAATGTTACGTTTAAACCCGTTAACGTGTTTAAACCAACCGGTTGAAAATATTCTACTAAAATTAATTATACGTGTTTAATCAAACATTTTCTACGATATAAATAACATGTTTTAAATTTTAACGGTAGCAGAATGGCGGACGGTCATATCAGTTTTTTTATTCGTTAACTTTTTTTTATTTTTATTTTTAATTATTTCTTTTATGATGGTAATTCTGAAAATTTTAATACGATCAAACTGTCCCTAGACTAATTCGTTCGATTACGATTTCAAATAACTATTTGAAATCGTAATCAAACGAATCGATTACCCTTATATCTTTCAGTACTACAGTACTCCGATACCGAGTCGAAGCGCCGATTCTAAAGCGAGGAAAATGTCTCGCTGTAATTTGAACCGGTTTTTGTTTCGTTCATTATTAAAAAGGGAAAAGATGTTTATTAATAAATGAGCTGATCTCCACAAAGTGCT